>NW_026942371.1:0-119942 GCF_024139115.2 Armigeres subalbatus
TCGGATTAAAAGGCTTTTACAAATCCATTTGACCCAGAAGAGCATATTATTCGTCATCATTGTCAATTTTAATCGAAAGCTGCAAATAATAGTGTTAAGTGGTGTAAAATTGTCTTTTTCATTTTGATTAAATCTGCTTGTTAACATCTTTCAGAATTCTAGAACAAACTTCTAGAACCATTTCATTCATTGGATCGAAAAGTTGCGTTCAACGTGGTCAAACAAGCAAATGGAATCTAATTTTGTCCAACGTCCACCATTGCCACCGCCATCAATGGCAACGTCTAGGAAGATACCGTTCCAAGCCTTCCGGGAACACACTTCTGCACGCTCCGTTACAACTGATTTCACGCTCTCGCACGCAAGCAAAAGCAATCGCCATCACGTGCGGCCCCGACTCTGATTCTCGGAGAGGAACCAACCACGAGCTGGCGCTAGAGGCCACACGCAATCTACAATCGAAGTTATTGTTATTTAAATGGTGTAGCATCTTTTGCCTCTTTTGGGCATCAATTGTATGCACTGGAAGAAGCGTTTAGGTTGAATTCTATTGAATGTCAACGCCGGAGTTGGCAAGAGGAGTTTCATCCGTGTTTCTAAGCGTTGCACGGTGTGGTTAGAAAAGTGCGAATTAGCACGTTCCAGGCTTGAGCTGAGCCTACGAAAACGTAACGACGAACGCGGCAGATTATCGACGGTGGACCAGCGCCCCCCGAAGAGGCAATCTGTGCGCCTCCCTGGTTGGACGTGAACCGGGTGCGTTGTCACGGTGAAATGACATCGCGCGGTCTATGGTTGCTGGTTCAGCGGAGTCCTCTGGTCCGGGCTTTTCCCGGTACAAGAAGGAACCATCCATGTAACGAACGCGAGTAACGAGTAACGACGTCCGACAGACGACACACAACCAGCACATGGTACGGCACGGTTGGCGCTCCAGGGACAGCAAAGTCCCTCGTGACATGTATCTAATGCGGTAATATATAATGAAAATTTATATCTTCTACTGACAGCAGGCAGAACGGTTTCTTCGTTTGGGGCTGGGCCTTCTCCCTTTGGTTACACAGTGTGTGATCGTTTAGCAAAAGTTAGACAAAACTGATGTAAAATGCTTGTGTATGCTTGAAGTCGGTAAAAGTCCTCGGTGCTTCGATCTATAGAGGCCTCACATTAAGTTTGAGAAATATCATAACACAAAACGGCTACATCATATTTTCTTCTCAATAGCAATGGAATAGAAACAAACTGCACTAAACAAAGGACACGAGTATATTATTAAAGTTCTATGTACTGCACAAATGAAATACATTCGAAACAAAAAAAATGCTTGATGTCAGGACCACCTTTCTCCAACCCGCTGCACGCTGGCAACGAATAGTTGATATATAACTTGGTAAGTGGAAAATTGAGGGTTTTCCTTAGTCGTGCGGTAAAAAGCGCGGGTACAAAGCAAGACCATGCTGAAGGTGGCTGGGTTCGATTTCCGGTCCGATCTAGAGATGCAGTTGTGCTTAGTTTACATGAGTCTATGGAACTAATATGGAGATTTTTTAATGTTGGGGGGAAACGGTTCAAAATCCGTCGATTGGTTCCCGAGCAATACCACACTTGTTATAAACGACTTTCTGTCACTCATATACAACTTAATCGAGTCAAATAGAAGTTGCTGCAAACAAATCTGCCAAAACTGTGCTGCTGGGGTTAAATTTAGTCCCCTATTTTCTATATCCCCACCACATATTTTATTCCTTCCTCTACCTACGCGTGCTTCCCGGGTAGACTAAATAAGTGCTAAAATAAAAGACGAACATAACAAAAAATTACACTGAAATGTCATACAAATATTATATACAGCTTTTGCTGTTAACAAGAACCAATTGATATCTTTAGCTATTAGTTTTTTCTTAGCCATAGCCAAATTTGTTATTTTTATGATATGGGAGCTGTTCTTGGAATTCATCTTATGGCTCCGATATCATGGCTCCCATCAAAAAACAAAGCAATAGAAAGCAGTTTGATTTGTGTATTATTGTTATGATTTTTACCAGCAGTGAGCGAGCACGCATGTTGTCAAAAAAAAAAGCGACAAAATTGGTGTTGTATTTCTTTGTTAAGTGATGAGATGAATATATGTTCAGTGAGATTGAGATCGGGACAGCTCCCCTGTTTCGGTGCGTTTTTTGTTTTTTTTTGCCTGTTTTCTAGCACATATTTCAAACAAGATCATATCACGTGTCATTGAAGACGACTTTACTGTTGAGGCTGAAATACGTATCTGTCAAGGTACAATAATTAAGTGGTGGAATTAAATGGGATTGTACAAACTCGTCCTATGACAAGTGAAGACATTCCACTCAAAAGCTCAAAATAATTTTCTTATCAAAATAATTTTCTTAAGATCATATCAAGTATTGTTATCAATATCAAGGCTTCTTTCTGGGCTTGCTAACCTTATCTCGATGATCTGAACTCTGCAACAATTTTACACAATATACCATCAATTTCCTATTACCAAGTGCTGATGCTGTTCTTGCAGTAGCAGGTCTGATCTTAAGTCGGTCATTAGCTTCAGAAGGACCGCTTTAGTGCTAAGGCATATTGTAATCGTACCACTGGTCGCCGAGGGGTGGCGCTCACATTAAATAAACTGAAGTAGCCCACATCAGTTTGTAAAACCGACCTATATCTGTGCGATAAGCTCTTTCATAAACTCCTGTATCGACGTTAGAATTGGCCTAAGACATTTAAGGCATTGGTGTACCGTGTTCCGTGTCACACGTTTTATGCTCAAAAGCCAGAATTTTAGATGGTCGACTCCGAGTAGCAGCTGCGGCCCTGTGTGTTGAATTTGTAGGCGGTAGAGCAATAAGAACCATCGGAACATCCCATACTGTTGAATTACTCAATCGCTTTCCGGTTCGAATGACTTAATCCCCGGAAACATTCGCACAGTGTTGCTTAAGTGAACAAAACTTGTTGTTATCGTTTATAGCATTTTAGAAGCAAGTCCCACGATATCTGACAGTTCCGTGATTTTCAACAAGTCGATCGAGCTCTTCGGTTCTCTTTGCAGACATCCCTCCAAATAGTGAAACTTTTCCACACCCAGCAGGTCCGTCTTTCGATGGATGAGTAAAGTGAAAACAACAAGGAAGCTAATCCATTCATAGATAACTCCGTGGAATACCTGAAGTGTGATGTGCAAATAGTTATGCATGGTCTAGGGTCGACGTCTCGTTGGCTTGTACGGAATGATAAAATTCCTAAGCCCTATCCATAAATAACGCCTCACAGTTCAGCAGTATTTATCATTACACACTAGCCTCCCTTTATCCAAAGCCTCATCTTCAGATTTGATAAAAACCACGCAGTCTACGGAGGGATCGCAAATCGTCTTCCACCTGATCGATCCACCCACTTGCTCCTCACCTCGTCTTCTTGTGCCCGTCGTCTCAGTTTTTAGGGGGAAGGGGTCTAAGATTTTATGACAGTACATATGCAAGGTATACAAAAAAGCGTAACAGAGGGGAGAGGGAGGTCTAGAAATATTAAAAAGTATCAGCTTGCCATCTTTATTGATGCACTCCTCGGTGAAACATGTGGCTGGGTGGTGTGCGTGACCACCCATCTCCTAGGAGAAATTTTGGCGCACCTACGGCGCCATCCTAGAAAGGTGTCCTATTCCCATCGGAATGGATTGGATAGGGTCCGAATATCCAAGGATGTTCAAACCAAAATATACGGAGCGTTAATTTCAATAAACGTAGTTACGTGTAAATAAAGTGTTGTTTAATAAGTCAATATTGATGGGCCCTCCTTAGCCGTGCGGTAAGACACGCGACTACAAAGCAACACCATGCTGAGGGTGACTGGGTTCGATTCCCGGTGCCGGTCTAGGGAATTTTCGGGTTGGGAATTGTCTCGACTTCCCTGGACATAAGAGTATCATCGTGTTAGCCTCATGATATACGAATGCAAAAATGGTAACTTGGCTTAGAAACCTCGCAGTTCATAACTGTGGAAGTGCTTAATGAACATTAAGCTGCGAGGCGGCTCTGTCCCAGTGTGGGGATGTAATGCCAATAATAAGAAGAAGAAGATGATGTGTAATGTGTGATGGACAAAATTAATGTATTCAAGTATGAAGATGTGCTGAGTTGTGAAGCAAATCCGCAAAGCGAACTACCCGAAACCCACCTGGAGTAAAAGCCAAGTCCACCCGATTTGTGTCCACCTCATTCCCAAGGATCGCTTTTGGAACGCCGATCAAAAAATATAGTCCACATCGGAGGTGCAGGACCAGCTCCCAAACATCATACTTGAATCACCCCTTAGATTGTGGGGTTTTCTTTTCTTTATTAATGTTTCAATTCATGTCATTGTGGTAGGCAAAATTGCTCCAACACCGTGACGGTGTCAGGTCATTTGGTTGGATGGACCCTTTTTGGCCGAATGCTGTTTGGCCGAATAGTTGAAAAAAATCCTTAGATTACGAGTAGTGAAAAGTGAGTA
Organism: Armigeres subalbatus; assembly: GCF_024139115.2. Classification (NCBI taxonomy): domain Eukaryota; kingdom Metazoa; phylum Arthropoda; class Insecta; order Diptera; family Culicidae; genus Armigeres; species Armigeres subalbatus. The sequence goes on from NW_026942371.1 coordinate 4,510, forward strand.
ATGAGAGAGAATTACTTGAAGTGAACAGAGAGAAATGAAGAATGAGACATTTCTCACATCTGTTAAGAAATAAGACGTGAGAAGTGAAAAGTGAGCTGTGCAAAGTAAGAAGTGAGACGCGAGAAGTGAAAAGTAAGAAGCGAGAAACGAGAAGTGTGAAGTGAAAAGTGAGAAGGGAGCAAGGAAAATGAAAAGTGAAAAGTGAATACTGATAAGTGAGAAACGAGAAGCGAGAAGCGTGAATTGAAGAGTGAGAAATAAGGAGTAAAAAGTGAGAAATGAGAAGTGAAAAGTAAGAAGAGAGAAATGATAAATGCGAAATTAGAAGAAAGAAATGAGGGGTGAGAAGAAGGAAGTGATGAGAGAGAAGTGAAAAGTAAGAAATGAGAAGTGAAAAGCGAGAAATGGTAAAGTAACTACTTCCTTCTTTCTTCAATCTACTTTCTGTTTCTGTACCTTATTACTTCATTCTTCTTCTTTCTTTTTTCTTCCTTTTTCGATCTTCTTAGTTCGTTCTTCCTTCTTTATGCTTTCTTCTCCCTTATTCCTTCTTTTCTTCTTCATTTATTCTTCTTTCTTGCATTTTCCTTCTTCCATCTTTTCTGTTTATTTATTTATTTATTTATTTATTTTGGGAGGAGGGAAAAGCCCTTTTGAGTTGAGCATACAAGAACTCTCTCTCAAATGGGCGCAAAACCTTCTCATCTTTTCTATCAACAGAATACAGTTTCCTGACAGAACTTTCTTAAAACTATGTATACAATTGACATTTTTGAAAGCAACAAACCTACACTAATTAACTAATCACAATTCCGCGACAATAAACGTAAAAAATATGTCTTAATACACCCGATTCTGTTTTTACACGGCCGTGTAAAAAAATCCCATACAAAATTTTTGCAAAGTTGCTCCATTTTGCATGATTCGTCGAGAAATCATAAAACTTTTTTTACGCGGATTTTCAAATTTTGAACTGAAAACTTTTTTTACACGGAACGCATCCCCCGTGTAAAAAAAGAATCGGGTGTACTAGCTCTGGTCAAATTAAAATCAAAAACACTGTAACACCGATTAAAAACACGACACATACTATTAATAGGTGAGTTAAATCCGTAGTTTGTTCTCATGATAGGTAAGCGAAGGAATTCAGCATTTCTCGTAATTCGCCTTCTAATATTGATGCTAAGCTGTCCTAGTATAGCAGCACAGTCGATTCGATGCGTCAAGAGATCAGCGATGAAAGTTGCTTTCGAAGCGTTTCGACGAACGTGAAGAACATCTAAATTTATTAATTTGCATCGATCTTCATATCGAGGGAGGTTTCCTGGATCGCTCCACGGCAAAAATCTAAGCGCAAACCTAATAAACTTTTTCTGCACTGTTTCAACTCTTTGAATGGCATTCTGGTGGAATTGAGACCACACAATCCAGCCGTATTCAAGTAAAGAACGGACTAAGGAACAGTACAGAGCTTTCAGGCAATATACGTCTCTAAACCCTTTAGCCTCACGGAAGATGAAGCCTAGTTGAGCCGATGCTTTCGATGTTACGTATGAAATGTGGTCCTTGAACGTTAATTTCGAATCCAATAGAATACCCAAGTCTTTAATCACGGACTCTCGCTTCAATATTGAACCTTTCAGATGATAGTCGTAAAGAACCAATTGATGGTTGCGTGCAAAAGTTATAACCGAACATTTTGAAGGATTGAGCACCATTCTGTTCGTTTCGCACCAGCCAACAAAAATGTTTAGTTGGTCTTGTAGGTACATTGCATCGGCAGCACATTTTATGGTGAAACACAATTTAAAATCGTCTGCGAATGACAGCTTGCAACAGCTTAAAACACAGTTTACGTCGTTGAGGTACAGTAGGAATATGAACGGCCCAAGATGACTTCCTTGTGGAACCCCTGATGTGACTTCAAATGTAGACGAGCAGTGATTACCGATTTTTACAGACATACAGCGTTTGGTCAAATATGATTCAATCCACTTGAGAAAATCTCCCTCAAAACCAAGACGTGCCAGCTTTGCTACTACAATCTGGTGATTGATTTTATCAAAAGCTGCAGAGAAATCAGTATAGATGGCATCTGTTTGATAACCGTTTTCCATCTCGCGAACAATCGAGGAAGTATAATATATCAGGTTCGTAACCGTTGATCTGTTGGAAGTAAAACCATGTTGATGCTCAGAAATGTAGCTGCTGCAATTGAATGTCATGTAATCCAGAGGTAAGTCTCTCTTTAAGCCGCGCTTGAAGATGCGATTCCACGATAGTTTGAAACTACTCTTCTGTTCCCTTTCTTGAAGATTGGAAAAACATAACACATAAACACATTCCTTCCAGATATCAGGGAAAATACCATTGCGAAGTGATAGGTTAAATATTGTTACAAGTGATAATGAGACGGAGGATATACAGTTGCGAAGTACGATTGAAGGAATTCCATCGGGGCCAGGATTCGTTGAGATTTTTAAATTCCTGCCAGTCGATTCAACCTCCTGAATTGTAACCGTTGTTAACCTTCCGAATGCTGGATACTGAAAAATGTTGGAAGCTGCTTGAAGAATGTCATCACTGGATAGGCGTTCATCAGTGAAGACACTACAAAAGTGCGAGCGGAATAATTCTGCGATAGCTTCAACCGTAGAAGCATATAGCGCGCAAATGCGGCTAAAGGTTTTTCCCCTTTTTCCCGTCCCGTTCCCGACTCCAAAAACAGACGGCTTAAGCGCCACCTCCGAAGAGGACCGTCTGTCGAGGTTTGTTTGCCCGGCAAGAAACCCAACTCAGGGCGGGTTTTATGTATAAGAGTCCAAATAGCGATTTAGGGGACGAAACAGGAATTCAAACAAAAAACCTACTCGAGATTTCACCAACTTAGGTAACGCCCTAAGCACTTCACAAAAATGGTTGGTGCTAACCGTCGTTCTACCAGTACACAAAGACACCACTCACGCGTATCATCACTGGAAGACTTCCCCCAATTCAAAAATTCCTAGTTGCTTCAGACACGTGAGTGGAGAGACTGATTTCCCAGGCAGTCTATCCTGGCGTACAAAAATAAACAAAAAAAACTAAATCAGTAGAACGACGCGAACGTGAGAAATCTCGAAGACAAAATAAACTGTTACAGGGAAAGCGCTAACATTACAAAACTACAGCCATAGAGTAACACAAACAAAATACATATTTGGCTTTATTCACGTTTTCATTAAACCTAGGTTTTTATTTCATGTTTCGTGTTCCTTCTTCTCTTCTTTCCTCTCTAGCTTTCCCTACTGTGTGTGTGCGGATTTCTGGCTTCTATCGACGTCTAACTTCTACCATCGACCATCGTCGATCTTCGAGCTCGGTTAATGTGTGTGGAGTTTACGCATGCGTATTGTTAATTATTTTGGCTTGTTTTGTACTCACGGTACCCTTTGTCCGGCAGCGGACGAATGCTGATGGTAAAGCAGAATTATCGGCGGCTGCCGACGGAAACGATGATATTGCGGCAACCGTGCCAAATGCGGCGATGGCGGAGTTCACTCGTGGACTACGGCGACAATTGGTCCAAAGACGTGGAATTGCTGCCAACGGAAATTCCCAGACGGTGGTTGGTCCCGAACTGGTACTGATGCTTGCGCCGGGGAAAGATGGCGCAGATAACGACGACGGGGATCGTCGATGGCTTGGCGTTGGTTTCGCTGCGTGTCGTAGCGAAGAGAAAAACTCGCGTTGGCCACTCTGTCGGAACAGTGGTTCCCTTCCGGCTTTCCCCTCAAGCCGGGACTTCTGCACGCTGGAGCGTGGGGTCGAGAGTCGCGTTTAGCTGGTAGTTGCGGTGTGCCGAGTTTGGGCCGTGGATCGCTAGAAGCGATTCCTAAATAAAAAGCCGTCGAACGGCTGTTCGACACATTTAACAAAAAAATAACTCCACACAATCAATTTCACTAATTACCTTTTCTTTCACTGAATCGCACACACAATTTGACCGCACGTAACCTTTGACAAAGGTCAATAACTTTGGCTACACTGAAGGAACAGAAAGTAACATTTAATTTAATCTTAAAGACTTCTCACATTTTAATAATTTACCAAATAAAACACACCGCGACACTAAACAATTATCACGCACTCTCGCCTCTTCCACGGTCCAGGTCAGAATGGACGAGTAGAAGTTCTTGAAGCCCTCAGAATAAGTGAGGACTTATTGCTTCGTGACCGGAAGTACGTGAAATTACCGAAGTAATTGCACGACTTGATCAACGACGATTCTCATCAACCACGAATGTGAACCGATTAAAGCGCTATCTCTTTCGCTTTCCTTTTCGTCTGAATGACCTGTCTCGCTTAATTTATCTTTGGACTCTTATACTTTTTAGAAGAGAGCAACACTCGGATTTGAACTTTGACCCCTCGAGTTTTATAGCGGAGTGGGAATGATTGCATACGCTTTGATTAATGAAGGCGACTTGAATGCAAGCTATGCGGATTTGAAGTAGTGCATTTTATTGGAAATGGGGACACTGAATATCTCAACATAAATGACTATGGGATGCAAGTGAATTTAACAATGAACATAAATAATTACAAATAGAAAATAATTTAACATTGAGAACAAAAATAATAAATAGAATGGAAATATTTATATTAGGTTATTATATTATATGTACAATTTTACGATTATATTCAATAAATCTAAAAATAATATTTACAAAATAGTGACCATGTTACATCATCCTCTACTAAAGGTACGAAAATTTGATTGAAATTGGGAATTTCAATCAAATTTTCGTAGGGTTAAATTCTACGAAAATTTCCTGCTGAATATTGACAACTATTGAAGAAATGGTTGGGCTATTGAAATGACAAAATATGTTGACAGGCCACGCATACATCAACCATCCATAAAAATAACGAAGACATTAAAAAGTACTTGCATCTGAAGTGGGCCTCAACTTCAGAGAAGTACACATGAACTAGGACCCCTGTCTTTTACTCCAGCCATTGTGAGCCGAAAACTAAGACAGTGTCCGTAAATAACTTCCACTGTAACAACCTGTAGATCCTGAGAGTCAACCTACTCCAGAACATGTCCCGAATCCCTGGCTGCTCTCACTTTCTACAATAACACTCGTAAATCTCGGCTACGATCTCCCCAGCTATTCTACCCGAGGTCCATGATCATAACTGATCTTTACATAAACATGTGACGTGAACCATCTCCAGACATAATGTCCGAATACTATTCACCACAATCAACATAAATATGAAAAGTTTCATCATAAATATTTCTTTCGAAATATTATGAGAACGCACAATACCACAAACAATGAATCACCCCTCGTCAGTCACTCCGGGAAAAAGTCGTCACTCACCCCTTTGGTACTCATTCACTCATGCGCTGCCAACATAACGGAACAAAAAACAAAAGAAATGCCAAAAAAGTGATTAATGAGAAAAAGTTTGTTTATAATTTTTGCATAGGGAAAGTAATGATTGTGAAAATACTAAATATGGAAAAGTGGAAATTCTCAGGAAAGTGATATTTTACTGTATCGGTTGATGTTTTTTTAATGGAACTTGTTTTGGGGATCGGGGAAGGGCTATTTTTTATCTTTCTAGGTCGATTCAACGCGTTTTTTGATGAAGAAAGGCAAGGAAAAAATCCAATAGGAATTTGGATCTAGCGATGGATGGACGGACCTAATAGACGGCTCAGAACGAAAGAACCACAAAAGAGAACAACAAAACCACTAAGCATTATTTTATTTTTAGGACAATACTGGCGATCATTGGACAAGGGATGACGAAAATGACAAAGGATGGACTGAAACGACGAATATAACTATATGACTAGACAAGACGTCGATAAAGAAGGACGATAAACTATATGAAATGAAAATTTAATACGAACTATTGCAACAAGGACTGAGGACTGATAATGACGAAGAAGGAAAACATTGACAAAATTTAATAAGAATCGTGAGTGAACATTAACTACTAATTAATACTAAATTTAAGCTACTTATACTATATTTACCGAAGGGTGCTAGGCGCGTACTAACACACTAATCTAATATTTACAATATTTACATGGGAGGGCTACGATTCGTAGTCACAACTCCCTTCCTCACGGAATTATTTGCCCTTTGAAGGTGTTTTCATGGAAAATTTCTATCGAAATGCCTTTGTTGCTTCTTGGGGAATCTACATAGCTTGTGAAAGTTTGTCCATCGAATATTCCATGTGAGATGTGTCGGTGAGGACGAAAGATCACTTAATAATGGAATTGAGGTACCGTATGGTCATTTGAGGCCAGAGGTCCAGAAGGGCTCCTTCCTATGCTTCGTAGGGATCAGTACTAACTCGGTACTGAGTACCTGAGGATCGGAAATCATCACTTAGGCTCTCTGTAATCTTCGTGTTTACACTACTGACAGTCAGGTCATCGCCCAGCTCCTTCTATGCTTGATGATCCTTACTACTTCAATGAAAAATCATCGCCCAACGGTCACTCTTCAAGTGACTCCAGTGTTGTTAGGTCTTCTCAAATCCTAAGTGAACTTTGTCAACTCTGACATTAGACTTTTCCCCGTAGGTGTTTTTTGAAATTAGTCTCTCACTTACATAGCTTGAAAAATTTCTGGTCACCGTAGTGACATGGTGTTTTATGAACCCGTAGGCGTGTTTTACTGAAAGTGGTCACTCCGAAGAGGTTCATAGCTGAAGAAACTGTTGTCTAGTTCGGAGGGTGCATCTTCTTCAGATGACTCCCGTAGAATACTCCTAGCCGTTTCCCTACTGTATCCTCAAGCTCGTAGCAGTGTTTTCCGAGTACTTTCCTGACTACGGCGAGTTCATACTTCGGAGCTAGTTTCGCGCAAAAGTTATTGGCTTTGCTAGACTGTACGAAGGTCCGCTTCAAAACCTTTTCTCCTGGACTGTAGGTAGGACATTCCGCGTTTGACCGAAGGTTGTACACCCGTTTGTGCCGCTCGTAGGCTTTGGCGAGATTCTGTTTGATCTCTTCAAACAGGCTTTCTTTCCCCATGCGCCCACTATTGGTGTGCGTCGTACTTCCGGCATCATCTTGCCTCAAACGTTGGTATTCCTTGCCATCCGAAACCATCTCACGACCGAATACCACGAAATACGGTGTGTACTTCGTAGACTCGTGCACTGCGTTACGAATTGCACATGCAATCGTCTGCAAATTTTCTGCCCAGTCCTTGTGCTGTCCAATGGTGGCCCGAATCGCTGTCGTGACAACCCGATTCACTCTCTCCGTGTTGTTCACTTGGGGGTGGTACGACGGGGTGAGCCAGTGATTAACGCCATAATCGGCCAGCAGATCGCGGAAAACTTTCGAGGTAAACTGCGTACCGTTGTCGGTTAATATTACCTCCGGTACTCCGAAGAGCAAGAAGATCATTTTCTTCACGAACTCGACTAGGGAATTGGCTTTTGCTTCTCGAAAGGGTTGCACTAAGACGAATTTGCTGAAGACGTCTGTTGCGACGAGCAGGCACGTGTGTCTTCCTTTACCGGACGCAGGCAGAGGACCGACGTAATCTAATGTTACGAATTGCCATGGATACTCGACGAACTCTTTTTGAGCACCCATCGGCGGTGTAGCATTGACGTTCCCCGCTTTGGACGTTTGGCATTTTAGGCACTGCTGACAAAGGTTCCTTACGTTTTTGGCCATTTTAGGCCACCAATACCGGCGTTTAAGGCCCTGTAACGTTTTTTCTACTCCGAAATGTGCAACCTCATGCTCTTTCTTCATAATTTCGGCTCGTTCCATTTCCCGTGGAATCAGTTTCCAACGAAATCGGTTGTCCTCGGTTCGGTTCTTGGCTGCCATGTACCGAAAAATGTGTCCATCAGTGACACGATAACCGGTGTGTTTCTCCGGATTGCTTCGAATGCTTTTAACGTGTTCCTCGTATTCGTCGTCCTGGACTGACAATTCTAGGAGGTTTACGGATCTAGATAGGCAGTCGGCAGTAATATTATTCGCTCCTTTCCGATATTCGAGCTGAATGTCGTACGATTGGATCTTCAGCGCCCATCGCAGGAGTTTGGAGTTCCCGGACTCCACTCCAATGGTAAACAACCAGAGGAGGCTGCGTGCATCCGTGACCACTCTGAAACGCGATCCTTCCACGTAGTGGCGGAAGTTCTCAATGGCCAACAGCACCCCTAAACACTCCTTCTCCACGCTCGAGTACGCTTTCTGAGTCCTGCTGAGCTTTTTGCTGAAATAAGCAACTACTCTATTCTCGCCATCAATCTCCTGAATAAGAGCTGCTCCTACCGCTGTATCCGACGCATCACTTTCGATGGTGAAAGGCTTGTTGAAGTCTGGATTGGATAGAATCGGTGCCGAGGTCAACACTGATTTTAGCTCCATGAATGCGTCTTCCGCTGCTTCTGTCCACTCGAACTTTTTCTTCGCTTTCTTCAAGAGGTCCGTTATCGGCGTTGTAATCCGGCTGTAATTCTGTATAAATCGCTGGTAGAAACCTGCTAATCCCAGCAACCTCCGCACGTCTTTGACCGTCTTTGGCCGAGCGTAGTCCAGAATTGGCGAAATTCTCGAGCCATCGATAGCTACACCCCGTTCCGTCAGCAGATAACCCAGATATTTCACCTGCTTACGACAGAACCGCGATTTTTCGAGGGAGATGGTAAGGTTTGCCTTCCTCAACCTTTCCGCTACAATTCTCAATAGACGCATGTGCTCTTTCAGGGTCCTGGACGCTATCACGATGTCGTCCAGATAGACGAACACCGAGGGGATTAAGTCAAATCCGATGACCTTGTCCATTAACCTGCACATGGTAAAGGGCGCGTTGGTTAGCCCGAACGGCAATACCTTGAACCTGTACAGTCCTTTACTGGTCCGGAAAGCTGTATAGTTTCGACATTCCTTTTTTAGCGGCACTTGGAAGTATGCGTCCTTCAAATCGATGATTGAGAAGTATTTTGCATTCTCCAGGCGTTGGAAAATTTCTAGCATATTCCTTATGGGATAGCTGTCTTTGATGGTCATGCTATTTAGTCTACGTGAGTCTAAACAAACCCTAATTTTCCCGTTAGACTTCCTGACCGGAACTAGCGGGTTTGTCCACTCACTGTAGCACTCTTCTATGACGCCCATATCCTTGAAACGTTGTATTTCCGCATCGATTTCCTTTTGAATCGCTGGAGCTGATCGGTACATTACCTGATTCTTCGGTTTCGCTCCCTCCTTCAGCACGATTTCGTGTTCGATCAATTGCGTCCGCCCTAGATTCCCGCTACTGGTAAATTCAAACTTCTTCATCACCTGAATCAACTCCTGTCGCTCTCGATTGGTCAACTCGTGTTCCGTCTCTAAGGTCTCCACTGTGGGTTCCTGCTTATCCTCCGGGATATCGAAGGTCGGCACGTCTAGTGTCGTATCACTACCTGTCGACTCGATCCTAGGAAGCTCTCCCACTGGCTCCAGTGTAAAGGCAATAGTTTCTTCTGCCTCGGTGAATTGACCCACTTGCTCTGGCCCGTTACCCAAATCTGCCATTGGAGTAATGCCGAAACTGCGCCAAAAATTGCAACCCAGAATGCATTTGGAGATCTGTGGAACCACCACCGTTGGTACCACTCTAGTCACGTTCTTGTAGGTGTAAGGGATGTTGAGGTATCCTAAGCATCGGTACTCGGTATTGTCAGCTGTGCTGACTCTGAGTCGCGTTGGTTGTAGTTTGAGGTCATATTTCTCAGCCAACTCCAGTGAGTTTACCACACTTATTCCGGCCCCAGAGTCTAGCAAAGCTACGATCTCTGTGTCGAAAACATTTACACGTAAATATGGGCATCGTCTCGTTTGTATTTTTATGGTGTAGATCCGGTCCACCGGATCGAAATTCGTCGCTTCCTTGGGAACACTAATGTTCAATGGAATGTTCGAGTTCCCTGGCGAACACTCTCTTATTGGTTTCCCTGATACTGACCACTTCGCATGTGGCTGGATTCTGCGCATCGTTGACAGGAACGAATCGTTCTTCCCAGCTCTCCGCAACCGTAACAAAAGATTGCTCGTGGTTCCTTACAATCTCGCCAATTGTGACCCGGCTTTTTACAGTTCCAACACAGATTTCCTGTCGTTCGGTCTGCATGCTGCTGGTTCATGGCGCCGGTGTCTCGCGATCCAGTTTGATGGCTTCTTCCACTTACTCTGTTTCCTCTCTGGTTCGACCTGGTGTCTACGACAGCCAGTTCCTCCGGACCTTCATCGTCGTCCTGCGATGAAGCGCACTCTACGTGATGCACGTTGCGATGATTTCTCGGTTCCGCTATTCTCGTCTCCGATTGCGAATGGAAACTGCTGTCAGCTGCGTCAATCCTGTGATTCAGTTCTATTAGATGCTCAAGGTCTCGTACTCGAACGATGGAGATTTTTGAGCGGTAGTGTGGGCGCATATTGTCCCAGACCACCTCAAACTTTCGCCTTCGAGAGAGTGGTTTTGAGAGCATCTTGTTCAATCGCTCGATTTCTGACAGGAAAGCACTGAACGGTTCTCCTCTCTGTTGCTTACGCTCGTGAATCTTCTGCCGAATCCCCTGATCCTGGTTCGGATTTCCGAACCTAAAACGAATTTTCTCCTCAAAATCGTCCCAATCTTCGAATTCGTCCACGTAAGTGAAGAACCAATCCGAGGCTTGTCCTTCCAGGATTAGGTGAATGTCACGGAGTAAACTTTGCTGAGAAACTTCCTCCCGCTGAGCAATCTTTTAAGTTTGTACAAAAGATTTCTACCGACGTCGTTCTGTTGTCGCCGGAGAAGGAGAGCTTCCAATGCTCGATCCTTCGAGCTTGGCGATAGTTTCTACCCGATGATCTTCCGAATTGTACGACCCTCTAGTGCTGTAACGTTCATCGCTAGGCGATCTCCAATTTCGTCGTTGCTCGCTTGGTCGAATGCGATCCCATCTTCCGCTCTGTTGAGGTGGACCTTGCAGGTCATGCGCGCCATGCCAGCCGTAACCTCTTCTACCATTCGCTCCATCATCAGATTCGTCAGTCGTGTCCTCTCTGCGTTGTTCGAAATTCCAGCTTTTCACGTCTTTTTGCTTGCTCGTGCAACCCTTTCCTTCATTTCGTTCGACCTCTTCCGGTTCGTAACCATATTGTCTCCTATCGTCTCGTTCCGTGATCCTGCTTCTACTCTGCTCTTCCCGTTCGGCTTGTTCGTTGTTTCGCGACTTCTGCTGAGCCTTCTGACCACCCCGCATTCGTAATTGTTGAAGAGCATCTTGTAGTTCACGGACCTTGCTTTGCAGTTCTTCGTACGATGGCCGAGCAACTTCTGGTTTCAAGAACGAACTCTTTTCCTTCGGTCTGGTACCTAAATTTTTCCCTATTTCATCGTCATGGCCAGGAGAAGTTTTTTTCCCAAGATCTGTCCTACCTATCTCGTCCCCGGAAGCTTTTTCAGTGTCGCTTCGAAGAGTCTCTGAAATAGACCTAAGAAGGTCTTTTCTGATGTTCTCTGCTTCCCTGTCTGAGGTCTCTGCCCTAATAACTCGTAGGAAGTAGTGTCTCAATCGAGATAATAATCAAAGATCCCCTTCTTTTTCCTGCCACGCTTGTTGGATCTGTTGTACCCTATCGAGATAATGTCAACCTCCTATTCGAATGTGTATGGAGATCTATAGTCCCTTCCCTCCTTTTGATCGGTTTGAAAAAGTTTCCGCAACAACCGCAGTTTTGTTTGCTCATCTTTCTTGATATCCTCCTTATAATTTCGCAAAATTAGCTCATAATTAATTTCTTCGTTTGTCAAGTAATCAGCGTGTGGAAATAACATTTTGTAGGATAATGGAATCTGCACAGGTCTTAATAATATTCAAATCACTTCTAGGGTCACTTATGTATACTTTTTTATTATGATGGAAATTTTAAACGGCACAATTTACACAAATATAATTTTAAATTCACACAAAAAAACAATACGTTTATAATAAGTAATAAGGAAACCAATTTGTGTGAATAATGTGTACTAAACTAAATATTGTATAATAGAAATGAAAGGAGTTAATTACCGCATATAAATAGAAATAATAATAAATAGTTTTTATGTACAGATTGTGTTTGTATAATACCAAAAAATGGGAAGAAAAAATCCAAAAAAACGTGCAATTTTCAATAAGCGCCAAAAAATCGGAAAAAATGTCTGCCTTCTAAACGTTAGGGCGCCAAAATTTATAGCGCGCAAATGCGGCTAAAGGTTTTTCCCCTTTTTCCCGTCCCGTTCCCGACTCCAAAAACAGACGGCTTAAGCGCCACCTCCGAAGAGGACCGTCTGTCGAGGTTTGTTTGCCCGGCAAGAAACCCAACTCAGGGCGGGTTTTATGTATAAGAGTCCAAATAGCGATTTAGGGGACGAAACAGGAATTCAAACAAAAAACCTACTCGAGATTTCACCAACTTAGGTAACGCCCTAAGCACTTCACAAAAATGGTTGGTGCTAACCGTCGTTCTACCAGTACACAAAGACACCACTCACGCGTATCATCATTGGAAGACTTCCCCCAATTCAAAAATCGAGCTGCAGGACACGTGAGTGGAGAGACGGATTTCCCAGGCAGTCTATCATGGTGTACAAAAATAAACAGAAAAACTAAATCGGAAGAACGACACGAACATGAGAAATCTCGAAGACAAAAACTGTTACAGGGAAAGCGCTAACATTACAAAACTACAGCCATAGAGTAACACAAACAAAATACATATTTGGCTTTATTCACGTTTTCATTAAACCTAGGTTTTTATTTCATGTTTCGTGTTCCTTCTTCTCTTCTTTCCTCTCTAGCTTTCCCTACTGTGTGTGCGGATTTCTGGCTTCTATCGACGTCTAACTTCTACCATCGACCATCGTCGATCTTCGAGCTCGGTTAATGTGTGTGGAGTTTACGCATGCGTATTGTTAATTATTTTGGCTTGTTTTGTACTCACGGTACCCTTTGTCCGGCAGCGGACGAATGCTGATGGTAAAGCAGAATTATCGGCGGCTGCCGACGGAAACGATGATATTGCGGCAACCGTGCCAAATGCGGCGATGGCGGAGTTCACTCGTGGACTGCGGCGACAATTGGTCCAAAGACGTGGAATTGCTGCCAACGGAAATTCCCAGACGGTGGTTGGTCCCGAACTGGTACTGATGCTCGCGCCGGGGAAAGATGGCGCAGATAACGACGACGGGGATCGTCGATGGCTTGGCGTTGGTTTCGCTGCGTGTCGTAGCGAAGAGAAAAACTCGCGTTGGCCACTCTGTCGGAACAGTGGTTCCCTTCCGGCTTTCCCCTCAAGCCGGGACTTCTGCACGCTGGAGCGTGGGGTCGAGAGTCGCGTTTAGCTGGTAGTTGCGGTGTGCCGAGTTTGGGCCGTGGATCGCTAGAAGCGATTCATAAATATAAAGCCGTCGAACGGCTGTTCGACACATTTAACAAAAATTACTCAACACAATCAATTTCGCTAATTACCTTTTCTTTTACTGAGTCTCACACAATTTGACCGCACGTAACCTTTGACAAAGGTCAATAACTTTGGCTGCACTGAAGTAACAGAAAGTATAACATTTAATTTAATCTTAAAAACTTCTCACATTTTAATAATTTACCAAATGAAACACACCGCGACACTAAACAATTATCACGCACTCGCCTCTTCCACGGTCCAGGTCAGAATGGACGAGTAGAAGTTCTTGAAGCCCTCAGAATAAGTGAGGACTTATTGCTTCGTGACCGGAAGTACGTGAAATTACCGAAGTAATTGCACGACTTGATCAACGACGATTCTCATCAACCACGAATGTGAACCGATTAAAGCGCTATCTCTTTCGCTTTCCTTTTCGTCTGAATGACCTGTCTCGCTTAATTTATCTTTGGACTCTTATACTTTTTAGAAGAGAGCAACACTCGGATTTGAACTTTGACCCCTCGAGTTTTATAGCGGAGTGGGAATGATTGCATACGCTTTGATTAATGAAGGCGACTTGAATGCAAGCTATGCGGATTTGAAGTAGTGCATTTTATTGGAAATGGGGACACTGAATATCTCAACATAAATGACTATGGGATGCAAGTGAATTTAACAATGAACATAAATAATTACAAATAGAAAATAATTTAACATTGAGAACAAAAATAATAAATAGAATGGAAATATTTATATTAGGTTATTATATTATATGTACAATTTTACGATTATATTCAATAAATCTAAAAATAATATTTACAAAATAGTGACCATGTTACAAGCATTCGAAACACTATTGGTCATAGTTGATGGAAGTCCCTTCTCTTTTCGCTGTTCGTTCACATGCCGCCAGAAGTGCTTCGGATTAGACTTCAGCTTATTCTGGATATCTGTTTGGTACGCACAGTAAAGCCGTTTGTTTAGCCGTTTGTATCTGTTGTTGGCTACAGTATAACGTCGTTTGTTGTTGACATTTCTATGCTTATAAAATACCCGCAGTGCCCGTCGTTTTCTCGATTTTAGTCTTTTCAGCAACGTGTTCACCATGCATGATGTTTTGGTGCATTCACTATTTTTTTTGGAACGTAATGGTCAATCGCATAAAGCAAGATATTGGAATATATTGCCGTGGCGTCATTTACTTCACAAGTTGATAATAAGTTCCTCCTCCTGTTTCCTTCTCCTTCAACCGCTTTTTACTTCTTCCTTCTTCTATGTTTTTTTCTCTTATATTCCTTCTTCTTTTCCCGTGTCGAAAAGTCGGGTAAATAAAAAACTCGTTGTAATAATTGCAAGACTGAGTAGCCGTTCAATAAATAAAATTAAAACGTACAGCCGATCCATAATCAGTAAATTCCTTCTTTTTTCACCATTTTTCCTTCTCCCTACTTCTTTTCTTTGACTCCGTCCTTTTTTCTCCATTCTTCCTCCTTTTTTCCATTCTTCTTCCTTTTTTTCTTTTTCTGCATTGTTCTGATCTGCCTCTCCTTATTTCCTCTTTTCTTCTTCATTTTCCCTTCTTTTTTCTTTCTTCTTACTCCTTCATTTCTTCTTGCTTTGTACTTCTTCTTTCTTCCTCCTTTTTTCTACCTTCTTTTTTCTTTCCTCCTTCTTCCTTCTTCTTCCTTCTTTCTTATTCCTTGTTTATTTTTCCTTCTTCCTTTTTCCTTTTCCCGTCGTCTTTCTTTCTTGGTCTTCCTACCTACTTCCTTCGTCCTTCTTAGTTTTTTCTCATACATTCTTTTTCCTTTTTCTTCCTTCTTCTACCCTAGCAGCATACATGTTCCACAAGGGGCCGTACACATATTACGTAAGCACCTGTGGGGGAGGGGGGTCGGTCAATATCTTACGCACCATATAAATAAAAAAAAAAATTTGTATGGAAAAAATCTTGCATTGGGAAAGGGGGGGTCGAAAAACCCAGAAAAATGCTTACATAATAATTGTACGGCCCCTAAGTAACTGCAACTCAAATATGACCAGATTTATGCACAATGATGTTGCAGCAAAAATTTTTTTCCTTCTTCTTAACTATCACATCTCAATTCTCATCAATTACTTACCACTTCTCATTTCACATATCTCGCTTATTACTACACACATCTTCTTCATCTTCTTCTTATTGGCATTACATCCCCCACTGGGACATTGCCGCCTCGCAGTTTATTGTTGTTAATTTAGCACTTTCACAGTTATTAACCGCGAGGTTTCTACGTCAAGTTTCTATTTCTGCATTCGTATATCATGAGGCTAACACGATGATACTTTTATGCCCAGAGTCGAGAAAATTTTCAAACCGAAAATAGCCTAGACCGGCACCAGCCACCCTTAGCATGGTGTTGCTTTATAGCCGCGCATCTTACCGCTAGGCTAAGGAGGGTCCCGTACTACACACATCTCACTACTCAATACTCACTGCCAGTTCTTGGTTCTCATTTTCACTACTTTGTACTCATTTTGAATATCTCATTTCTCACTTCTCAGTTCTCTCTTTTGACCACTAACTTCTTAATTCGAACATCTCACTTCTCACAATTTAGCCAAACGGCATTCGACCAAAAACGGTGGGCCAAACACCGAGCAGACATACATGGATTTTATTCCTTCTGATTTTTCGTCCACATAAAGTGCTATATATGTAGACAAAGAATCAGAAGGAATAAATGTAGGCTGTTACGTTCTTTTCAAATGTTGCTCTTGATATATACCGATGCGACTGTCAAGCACACAAGACAAAAGTTTTGCCAGTTCCAGAAAATTCAGGAAGGTATTGTCTGGCTAAATAAAACAAAACCTCTGGAGTTGACCCACATCTACTCCCTTCTAATTAGGGAAGATCCATTAATTACGTAACTCAAAAATTGGCCATCAACCTCCCCTCCCCCCTATGTCACGCTTTTTGTATGAAATATCTAAACATTTAGTATGGTACGTCACACTTCAGCCAACCCAACCCCTCCCCCCCGGAGCGTAACGTAAATTGTGGATGTTCCCTTACTAACTTTGCGCCTCTCCTTCAACATTTTACGCTTTTTACTTCCATGTCTTGACGTCGGTGTCAGGCCATTAGGTCGAATGGCCATTAGGCCGAATGACCATTAGGCCAAATGAGAAGACAAAAGCAAAAAGTAACAAATGAGAAGTTCTCTCTTCACTTGATCCCTACTTCCTTCTCCTTTCTTGTATCTCTCTTCTTTCTTCTTCCTGTTTCCTTCTTCCTATCTTCTTCTATATTCTTCCTTTATTTTTCCTACTTCCTTTTTCCCTTTTATTTTTCCTTCTTTCTTTTTTTTTCTTCCTCTATTCTTCTTCGTTTTCTTCTTTCCTCCACTTGCTTTCTTCTTTTTTCTTCTTCCATTTTATTTCTTCCTTTTTTTCTCTCCCTTCTTTCTTCTTTCTTTTCCGCACTTCCTTCTTACTTCTTCTTTTTCCTTATTCCTTTTCCTTCTTTTTTCTTTCTTTTTTACTTCTTTTTACTCCTCTTTCCTTCTCTTTTCATCCTTCTTTGTTCTATCTTTTTCCTTCTCGTTTCTTCCTTCTTCCTTTCTTCCTTTTTTCTTCAAATTTATTTTTTCTTCCTTCTTCAATTTTTTTCCCTTTTCTCATCAATCTGCTTTATTCTACCTTCATCCCTTTTTTATCTTCCTTATTTTTCTTCTTTGTTTTTCTTCATTTTTTCTCCTTCTTTTTTCCTTCTTCCTTTCTCCTTATTCCTTCTTCCATATTCCTTATTCCTTATTCCTTTCTCCCTATTCTTTCTTCCATATTCCTTATTCCTTATTCCTTATTTCTTATTCCTTATTCCTTATTCCTTATTCCTTATTCCTTAATGCTTATTCCTTATTCCTTATTTCTTCTTCTTCCTTCGTTCTTCTTCTTGTTCCTTCTTCTTTCTTTCTTATTCATTTTTACTTCTTCCTTCTTCCTTCTTCCTCTTTCTTCTTTCTTCTTCCTTCTTCCTTCTTCCTACTTCCTTCTTCCTTCTACCTTCTACCTTCTACCTTTTTCCTTCTTCCTTCTTCCTTCTTCCTTCTTCCTTCTTCCTTCTTCCTTCTTCCTTCTTCCTTCTTCCTTCTTCCTTCTTCCTTCTTCCTTCTTCCTTCTTCCTTCTTCCTTCTTCCTTCTTCCTTCTTCCTTCTTCCTTCTTCCTTCTTCCTTTTTCCTTTTTTCTTCTTCCTTCTTCCTTCTTCCTTCTTCGTTCTTCCTATTTCCTTCTTCATTCTTCCTTCTTCTTTCTTTATTCTTTCTTCTTCTTTCTTCCTTCTTACCATTTCCTTCTTTGTCCGTCTTCTTCTTTCTTCCTTCTTCCTTATTTTTTCTTCGTTCTTACTTCGTTCTACTACTACTTTTTCCATCTCACATCTTTCTTCTTTCTTATTTCTTCTTTTGTCTTACTTCTTTGCACTACTAGCTACACTGACTTTGCACTAACAACTTCTCACTTCGCACTCCCCACTTTTCATTCGACCTAATGGCCATTCCTTCTTTCTTCTCACTTTTTCCTTTCTCCTGCTTCCGCATTTCTTCTTCCTTCTACTTTTTTTGTTTTCCTATTTTCTTCTTGCTCCTTTTACTACTTTCTTCTTCCTTTCTTCTTGCTTCTTCCTTGTCGTTTCTTCTTTCGTTCTTCTCCGTTCTTTCTTTTTGCCTTTCTCGTATACTAAGTATACTTAAAGACTATATGATCGCTCCAAAAACAAACGTTTTATAGAAGGCCCGGATACCCATATACCGATCGACTCAGTTCGACGAATTGAAGTGATGTCTGTGTGTATGTCTGTGCGCACCTACCCAAAAAATGTGGCAAAAGTGTCACTCATTTTTCAGACACTTTTCTTTAAATTGCTTGCAACAGGTTGCATTCAACGCATAATGCTGTCCCATTGTTTCCAATTGAAAATTGGCCAGATCGGACTATGGACTCAGAAGTTATTTATTCACAAATTTGTTCAGTAAATAATGTGACTCAGAACTGAGTCACATTATTTACTAAATAAATTTGTGAAAAACTTTTTTTTCTTCTCGGGTAATTTGAAATTAAATTTTCAAATTACAATCGCCTCTCCACATCTCGATATTAAAAGGACCATCGAGATAGGAAGAGATCGAGGATTGTGAGGAAAATTGAAATTTGCTCTCCTTAGCCATCCGGTAAGATGCGCGGCTACAAACCCCAAGACCATGCTGAGGGTGGCTGGGTTCGATTCCCGGTGCCGGTCTAGACAATAGCTGCGAGGTGGCAATGTCCCAGTGGGGGATGTAATGCCAATGAAGAAGGAGAAGAAGAAGACTATATCCAAAAACCTCGTTGCGAATATTATTTCTTATTGTTGATGTGTTTGTTTGTCCAAAGATGGTCTAGTAGCCCCAAAATTTGAACATATTGACATAAGGAGAGTGAATATAATCAGAACACATTGAGATAGGGAGCGTATCGAGATGTAGAAAGCAAAAATGTATGTAGATTGAAGAGTCTGTACAAATCATTGACATAGGGAGAGATATCGAGAAATAGAACATCGAGATGTAGAGAGTCGACTGTAATGCGAGAAATCATCACGAATCATCTTATTAGTAACCGCGACCCTTCACTCTTGCAATAACAATAAAATTACTTTATTAACACTTCAAAATTTAGCAGTCCCAACACTCCAAAGCTGACAAATTTTGCTTCGTAAAATAAAACCGATCTAGGATTGCAGTAAAAGTAAGGACAAGAGAATCTTTTAAGAAAAACGTTGATCCTGGATAAAACTGATTCGCTAATTTTAAACATGTACAACTCGTACTACAAATAGACGGTAATTGTTGCGACCACGCAAACTGTCGCAAACTGTAGTGAAATACAGTTAATGAATTGATGATCTCGTTAAATAGTGCTTATTTGCAACTAAAGAAGTTTAATTATTCTCGTATCTTTTTTTTCATTACAGGAATAGAACATACATGAGAAGGCAAAATTAAATTTTCTCCACCACCCGGCCACTGCACACCGTCCCCGTTGGTCGGCCGTTTCGGTTGTGTTTTGTTAGGAAACTGCGAAGGATTCAAAGGACAACGTAACGTGGTTTGGTTGTTGTGTGCTGTTGGGCTTTCGGGCAGATACGGACCGACAATGCAAGTCGATGCCGAGCAAGCATGCAAGCAAGCATTTCGCTACGGGTCAATTGTCATAAGTGATCCCTGGTGTAATTTTTGCCCAAGAGGTTGCAACCCTTGGCGGCATAGGCAATGGGATTTTGACGCTTGATAATAGTTAAATCAAAATGTCATCAGATTCACAAAACGCCTAGCTATCTCTGAATGACGCACAACCAAATGTCGGTTCGGTGTGCGTTCTCGCTGATTTCATTTCCCCGAAATTGCAAAAGCTCTCATGTCAAACGAAATTCACCTGATGAAATATGAACGGCGACCTATACCCATGAGGGTGATTTTGCAGCCATAAAACGCACCACTGACCCAGCCGACGTACATACCCGGGTTTTAATTACGTAAGAGCAAAACCTTCGCACGCGCTCGATTCCAACCGGTTGGTTGGCTCCATACATGACCCAAAACCGCACATCTTATCTCATACTCAGCCCAGTTCAAGTCACCGCTCTGCTCTGGTGGAGCTGCTGCTATTGCTGCTGCTGCTGCTGTTGCTCGGAATACCCCCCAGTACCGAAACAATTAACATTGCAAGACACTCTTTCTCAGTACATAAATCCGCCGAACGGCCGGCCAGCAACCAGCGTAAACCGGTGTGACCCGAGCAAAGATGGATTGCAATAATTGTGATCCATCCAGGTACACTCGGATCGCACCGGTTTGAACCGTTTATTCGGTCTTTCATGCTTCTTTTCGGGCAAAATTAAATAATTCGTCATTTACTCAAAACAGACAATTCAATCCGGATGGAGTTTGAATGGCTCTGAAATATGTAATGCGTCTTTACTGGATTTATTAATTTAATTTATCGCTCTCGCGTGATCAAGAAATATAGACTCATAATCCTTAATTTAAATAATACTTTATTAGCTTAAATCAATATGGATATATTGATGTATGAATCTTTGAAAGTCAATTATAACCACACTTTGATATGTCATTATCTCCAGATCATAATGATAATTTGGAATTTGGGCGCATAGTAAAAAATACACTTGCTATCAACTCAAGAAATTCCGTTCGAAGTTTACAGGTCGTTGTAAGAAAGCCTTCCGAAAAGATGAAATAGTTTAGAATTAGATTCTTGGAAATATTTCATTGGGGATCTATAATTTATGAAAATTATTTAATCTTATTCAGTGGAATGTTTTCACCTGTCATAAGACGAGCTAGTGCTATACCATTTAATTCAACTACCTTCTAATCTTTACTGTTACTCACACGTATTTCTACCTCAACAGTAGGGCCTTTTGAAATATTTCATAGGATTATCAATTCCAAGCTTCGCCCGTTTCATGTGAACAATTTAAACTTATTCATCTACTGATAGCACTGTTAAGAATTGTTATTTTTGTTGTGTAATAAAAATCAATCGTAAATTGGATTCTATTTCAAAATCATCAACACTAGGACTAGTCTAAGGGAAAGTCTATTGCTGCGGCAGACCCTTAATACTACCGTTTCCTAAAGGGCACCACGGTAAAAGTGAAAAAAATATGTTGGTACCACGTTCTCCATTCATTTGAACGACAAACATCACTTTACCTTCCAACAGCGCAATCCATCCCGTGCCGCTACATACATATTATGCATGGGCTTTCCTCACACGCACCGACACTGTTGGCTGACGCCGCTGCTGGTTGGGTCTCGTGCTGTCTGCAAACGCAATCAAACTGAGTCTGCATCAGCAAGCAAATAAAAACGAGAAAAATCAACACCGGCTCGCTGCTCAGCAGCACGAGCAGCTGAAAATGCTACGGATCGAACGTGGTAAACGACAGATTGCGCATTGATTCTGAGAGACTTTACGTGAATGAGCACCCTTTTTCCTCCCCGCCAATTTTACGTTGCGTAGGCGTATGTGCCGGTATGTGCGTTAGTGCAAAAGCGATCCGCAGTGTGCTTTAGTGAGTAATGTTTGCAAATGTACTGAGCTCCAGTTGATATGCAGGCAGTTGTGGTAATGAATGGATTGCGGGTATTTGTCAGAGATGATAAACATAGACAATATATGGCCAAAAGTTAAACACTTAAATACTTTGTCATCAAGCATTCAAGTGGGGACATTGCAATACAATTTGAAGTTTAGTTAAGACAAGAAGACAAGCAGACAAGAAGTCTAGAAGACAAGAAGACAAGACGACAAGAAGGCAAGAAGACAAGAAGACAAGAAAACATCCGGGAAATCGATTGGTAATGCTCGCATTGCTGACAAACCATTGGAAAGTGCTCATTTTGCCAGGTTCTTCCCTAAACTCGTGTTTTATTCCAGAAAAGTTAATGGAATATGTTTTCACGTATGTAGAACAATCTCAACTGGTGCAGATCTATAACATCTGGCCCTAGGGGGTACCTCAGACAAAAATGCGTAATGGCGGACGTATTACAATTCCAATCCAAACTTATTGATAAAGTTTTAATAATTTTGTATTTTTTATTTCAAAATTTTGTCTGGTACATAATATGCATGGCGATCAATAAATCAAAGCCAATTGAATCCTGCCCTCCACAACCAGCATAGGGAAGGGCTGCGGAACAAATGATCAAACGGACAAACGTAGAATGCGCAAGTTTTAGAAACCTTCAATGCACTAAAATTTAGAATCTAAAGGTTTGGAAACCTCCGTTTAAGAGGCATGAGGGATATTTTCAGGAAAGCTCGGTTGCTTCATTCTTCTTCTTCTATGGCTCTACATTCCAACTGGAAAAAGAATTTTATTAGCGTCTCCTCAGTTAATAATTGAAAGCTCTCTAGTCCGCCATTGCATGAGTATGTATCTTTTATGGTAAGTACAATGGATACACTATGCCCAGGGAGTCGAGAATGTTTCCCACTCGAAAACATTCTAAACCGGACTGAGAATCGAACTTGCCATCTCCGGATTGGCAATCCTACGCCTTTGCACGCAAGGCTATCTGGAGACCCCGGTTGCTTCGTTGCAAGAGGATTAGAAGCAGCCGTCTACGCTCCTCTGAAGCCTTCTCCTAAGCAGCTCGAAGGCCTCATTCCAAGATGTTCAGAAGCCTTCTTCGAGAGGATTGGAAGCCTCCTTTCAAGAGGCTTGGAAACCTCCTTCCAAGAGGCATGAAAGCCTCCTTTCAAGAGGCTTTGAAGCCTCCTTTCAAAAAGGCTTGGAAGCCTCCTTTCAAAAAGGCTTGGAAACCTCCTTTGAAGAGGCTTTGGAAGCCTCCTTTCAAAAGGCTTGAAAGCTTCTTTTCAACAGGCTTGGAAACCTAAATTCGAAAAGCTTGGAAGCCTCCTTTCAACAGGCTTGAAAGCCTTCACTTTCAAGAGGCTTGGACGCCTTCACTTTCAAGAGGCTTGGAAACCGCCTTTCAAGAGGCTTGGACGCCGCCTTTCAAGAGGCTTGGAAGCCTCCTTTCAAGAGGCTTGGAAGCCTCCTTTCAAGAGGCTTGGAAGCCTCCTTTCAAGAGGCCTGCTTTAAAGAGGCTTGGAAGCCTCCTTTCAAGAGGCCTGTTTTAAAGAGGCTTGGAAGCCTCCTTTCAAGAGGCTTGGGAGCCTCCTTTCAAGAGGCTTGGGCCTCCTTTCAAGAGGCTAGGAAGCATGCTTTTAAGAGGCTTGGAAGCCTCCTTTCAAGAGGCTTGGAAGCCTCCTTTCAAGAGGCTTCGAAGCCTCCTTTCAAGAGGCTTGAAGCCTCCTTTCAAGAGGCTTAGAGCCTCGTTTCAAGAGGCTTGGAAGCCTCCTTTCAAGAGGCTTGGAAGCCTCCATTCAAGAGGCAGGGCAGCCTCCTTTCAAGATGCACTGAAGCCTCCTTTCAAGGGGCTGGAAGGCCTCCTTTCAAGGGGCTTGAAGCCCTCCTTTCAGGAGGCCCAGCCTCCTTTCAAGAGGCTTGGAAGCCTCCTTTCAAGAGGCTTGGAAGCCTCCTTTCAAGAGGCTTGGAAGCCTCCTCTCAAGAGGCTTGGGCCTCCTTTCAAGAGGCTTGAAGCCTCCTTTCAAGAGGCTTGGGCCTCCTTTCAAGAGGCTTGGAAGCCTCCTTTCAAGAGGCCAGCCTCCTTTCAAGAGGCCAGGCCTTGGAAGCCTCTCTTTCAAGAGGCTTTGGAAGCCTCCTTTCAAGAGGCAGGCCTCCTTCAAGAGGCTTGGAAGCCTTCTTTCAAGAGGCTTGAAGCCTCCTTTCAAGTGGCTTGGAAGCCTCCTTTCAAGTGGCTTAGCCTCCTTTCAAGAGGCTTGGAAGCCTCCTTTCAAGAGGCTTAGAGCCTCCTTTCAAGAGGCTTGGAAGCCTCCTTTCAGAGGCTGGAAGCCTCCTTTCAAGAGGCTTGTAAGCCTCCTTTCAAGAGGCTTGGAAGCCTCCTTTCAAGAGGCTTGGAAGCCTCCATTCCGGAGGCTTGGCCTCCTTTCAAGAGGCTTGAAAGCCTCCTTTCAAGAGGCTTGGAAAGCCTCCTTTCAAGAGGCTTGGAAGCCTCCTTTCAAGAGCTTCAGCCTCCTTTCAAGAGGCTTGGAAGCCTCCTTTCAAGAGGCTTGAAGCCTCCTTTCAAGACGCTTGGAAGCCTCCTCTCAAGAGGGTTTGATGCCTCATTTCAAGAGGGTTTGATGCCTCCTTTCAAGAGGCGCAGAAGCCTCCTATCAAGAGGCTCGGAAGCCTCCTTTCGAGAGGATAGGAAGCCTCCTTTCAAAAGGCTCGAAGGCCTCATTTCAAGAGGCTTGGAAGCCTTCCTTCAAGAGGCTTGAAGTCTCCTTTCCAGAGACTTGGAAGCCTCCTTTCGAAAGGCTTGGAAACATTCTTTCAAGAGGCTTGGAAGCCTCCTTTCAAGAGGTTCGAAAGCCTCTTTTCAAGAGGCTTGAAAGCCTCCTTTCAAAAGGCTTAGAAGCCTCCTTTCAAGAAGCTTGCAGCCTACTTTAAAGAAGCTTGGAAGCCTCCATTCAAGAGGTATGGAAGCCTCCATTCAAGAGGCTTGGAAGCTTTCTTTCAAGAGGCTTGAAAGCCTCCTTTCAAGAGGCTTGGAAGCCTCCTTTCAAGAGGCTTGGAAGCCTCCTTTCAAAAGGCTTGGAAGCCTCCTTTCAAAAGGCTTGGAAGCCTCTTTTCAAAAGGCTTGGAAGCCTCCTTTCGAAAGGCTTGGAAGCCTCCTTTCAAGAGGCTTGGAAGCCTCCTTTTAAGAGGCTTGGAAGCCTCCTTTCAAAAGGTTTGGAAGCTTCCTTTCAACAGGCTCGGAAGCCTCCTTTCAAGAGGCTCAGAAGCTTCCTTTAAAGAAGCTTGGAAGCCTCCTTTCAAGAATTTTGGAAGCCTCCTTTCAAGAGGATCGTGAGCTTAATTTCAAGAAGCTTGTAAGCCTCCTTTCAAGAAGCTTGAAAGCCTCCTTTCAAAAGGCTTGGAAGCCTCCTTTCAAAAGGCTTGGAAGCCTCCTTTCAAAAGGCTTGGAAGCCTCCTTTCAAAAGGCTTGGAAGCCTCCTTTCAAAAGGCTTGGAAGCCTCCTTTCAAAAGGCTTGGAAGCCTCCTTTCAAGAGGCTTGGAAGCCTCCTTTCAAGAGGCTTGGACGCCGCCTTTCAAGAGGCTTGGACGCCGCCTTTCAAGAGGCTTGGACGCCGCCTTTCAAGAGGCTTGGAAGCCTCCTTTCAAGTGGCTTGGAAGCCTCCTTTCAAGTGGCTTGGAAGCCTCCTTTCAAGAGTCTCGGAAGCCTCCTTTCAAGAGGCTCGGAAGCCTCCTTTCAAGAGCCTCAAGAGGCTCGGAAGCCTCCTTTCAAGTGGCTTGGAAGCCTCCTTTCAAGTGGCTTGGAAGCCTCCTTTCAAGTGGCTTGGAAGCCTCCTTTCAAGAGGCTTGGAAGCCTCCTTTCAAGAGGCTCGGAAGCCTCCTTTCAAGAGGCTTGGAAGCCTCCTTTCAAGAGGCTTGGAAGCCTCCTTTCAAGAGGCTTGGAAGCCTCCTTTCAAGAGGCTTGGAAGCCTCCTTTCAAGAGGCTTGGAAGCCTCCATTCAAGAGGCTTGGAAGCCTCCTTTCAAGAGGCTTGAAAGCCTCCTTTCAAGAGGCTTGGAAGCCTCCTTTCAAGAGGCTTGGAAGCCTCCTTTCAAGAGGCTTGGAAGCCTCCTTTCAAGAGGCTTGGAAGCCTCCTTTCAAGAGGCTTGGAAGCCTCCTCTCAAGAGGCTTGGAAGCCTCATTTCAAGAGGCTTGGAAGCCTCCTTTCAAGAGGCTTGGAAGCCTCCTTTCAAGAGGCTTGGAAGCCTCGTTTCAAGGAGCCTCCTTTCAAGAGGCTTGGAAGCCTCCTTTCAAGAGGCTTGGAAGCCTCCTTTCAAGAGGCTTGGAAGCCTCCTTTCAAGAGGCTTGGAAGCCTCCTTTCAAGAGGCTTGGAAGCCTTCTTTCAAGAGGCTTGGAAGCCTCCTTTCAAGTGGCTTGGAAGCCTCCTTTCAAGTGGCTTGGAAGCCTCCTTTCAAGAGGCTTGGAAGCCTCCTTTCAAGAGGCTTGGAAGCCTCCTTTCAAGAGGCTTGGAAGCCTCCTTTCAAGAGGCTTGGAAGCCTCCTTTCAAGAGGCTTGGAAGCCTCCTTTCAAGAGGCTTGGAAGCCTCCTTTCAAGAGGCTTGGAAGCCTCCTTTCAAGAGGCTTGGAAGCCTCCATTCAAGAGGCTTGGAAGCCTCCTTTCAAGAGGCTTGAAAGCCTCCTTTCAAGAGGCTTGAAAGCCTCCTTTCAAGAGGCTTGGAAGCCTCCTTTCAAGAGGCTTGGAAGCCTCCTTTCAAGAGGCTTGGAAGCCTCCTTTCAAGAGGCTTGGAAGCCTCCTTTCAAGAGGCTTGGAAGCCTCCTCTCAAGAGGCTTGGAAGCCTCCTCTCAAGAGGCTTGGAAGCCTCCTTTCAAGAGGCTTGGAAGCCTCCTTTCAAGAGGCTTGGAAGCCTCCTTTCAAGAGGCTTGGAAGCCTCCTTTCAAGAGGCTTGGAAGCCTCCTTTCAAGAGGCTTGGAAGCCTTCTTTCAAGAGGCTTGGAAGTCTCCTTTCAAGAGGCTTGGAAGCCTCCTTTCGAAAGGCTTGGAAGCCTCCTTTCAAGAGGCTTGGAAGCCTCCTTTTAAGAGGCTTGGAAGCCTCCTTTCAAAAGGTTTGGAAGCTTCCTTTCAAAAGGCTTGGAAGCTTCCTTTCAAGAAGCTTGGAAGCCTACTTTAAAGAAGCTTGGAAGCCTCCATTCAAGAGGCTTGGAAGCCTCCATTCAAGAGGCTTGGAAGCTTTCTTTCAAGAGGCTTGAAAGCCTCCTTTCAAGAGGCTTGGAAGCCTCCTTTCAAGAGGCTTGGAAGCCTCCTTTCAAGAGGCTTGGAAGCTTCCTTTTGAAAGGCTTGGAAGACTCCTTTCAAGAGGCTTGAAGCCTACTTTCAACAAGCTTGGAAGTCTCCATTCAAGAGGCTTGGAAGCCTCCTTTCAAGAGGCTTGGAAGCCTCCTTTCAAGAGGCTTGGAAGCCTCCTTTCAAGAGGCTTGGATGCCTCCTCTCAAGACGCTTGGAAGCATCCTTTTAAGAAGCTTGAAGCCTCCTTTCAAAAGGCTACACACTTCTGCATTGTCTCTCTTGAGAAATAGGTTTTTGAGGAATCACATAAAATCAAATCGCAAAGCAAACGTTAAAACCCATAAGAGAAATATTTGTGCAAACTATTTGATTTTATGCGAGAGGAAATTCAAAGTGTAAGTAAAATAATCAACGCGTAAACTTATTTGCCGCTCAAAAAAAAAATAACATGAAAATGAATCTATGACACAAGGTCGAAAGGACAAAAGATCGAAAGACAAAATGTCGAAAGGACAAAACGACAAAAGTTCGAATGGGGAAAAGGGCAACAGTGAAGAAAGGTCGAAAAGAACGAAAGGAAACAGAAGAAGGACGAAGGAAAAAATAAGGAAGAAGAAAAACCGTAAAAGGGAAGAAGGAATCATGAAAAGGGAATAAGGAAGAACAAAGAAGGAGGAAAGAAAAAGTGAGAAGGAATAAGGAACATTGAAGACGAGATGAAGAAGGTCTCTTTATATCTTTTTCATCGTTCTTGAAAGAAGAAAGATGGAAGTAGAATGAGAGGAATAAGATGAAAAAATGATGAAATGGAGAAACAAAGAATAAGGAAGGAAGAAGGAAAAAGGTAGGAGAAAGGACACAAGAAAGAAGGTTGGATAATGGAGGTAGGAAGAAGGAAGAAAAAAGTAGAAGAAATAATGAAGAAGGATTAGGGATGCTATAAATATTAAAGTGATATATAATTCCTTTCAACGGGCGGGTGATTTGTTTTTTACGTTAATTAATTAGCCCATTTAAAGAACTTTGGTAACGCCTTGGACTGCAAAATGGTGGGATGGTATCAAGGAAGGAGCGCCCAACAAAGCTCTGGTACCCACAAGTTCCTATTTCACGCTTCCACGGGTCGTCCGATTACAAAAGACCGCCAGCTAAGGGTTGTGTACTTAGCTGGTAGTGCTGCCTGGGCACTGTTGTCCGACATCACTATTGTCTGACATCAGCTAGAGTGAGAAGGTACGCCTCGAGCGTCTGTTCACCAGAAAGTGCGGCTCAAACAGCGTCTGCCTGGTACCCAGCGGCTGATTAACGAAATGCTGTATCGCGTCATCTATACCTAATGTAGCAGCCCCGCGCTGGTGGTAACTGGACGTAGGTAACGCGACCCCGGTAAGGTAGCTTACTGAAGCCTCTTAAATACCACGAAAAATAGAGAGAGAAGAAAAAGTAAGTATAACGCCTTAATGATGTGTGTGTGTGCTTCATCCTCTATCCCTCACCCAGCTGGGGGCGTTAATTAAGTAGTACTACGAATAATTTGATCAGATCTCATGCTCCGTAATAGTGCCCTTTTTGTTATGAAGACTAGTACTACAAAAAGGAATCACTTCTGAAGCAAGGAAGGTTTCTTCAAAAGTGTAGGGAATGGGATGTACTAGTTGATCATAAAAGGTACAGCAAGACTTCACAAGGACGCCCTTATTCGTACTAACTACTCAGGGAGTAGAATTCCAAGAAGAGCCACCGCTGCTAGCTAAAGCTTGAACCGGATATCTGGGACTCCCACAATATCCGCGGCAATAGTAGCAAACGATGCCCTGTACGTATTTAGTGTTCAATTTTTCAAATAAATATATTGGTGAAGCAATGAGAGAAGAAAAAGTAAAGAATTGGAACGTGCTCACCAATTTAGTTCATCCAGAGTTTTGCAGTTATGATCCTACTTTGTTTCTATTTAGTCTTTGGCCCAACTATGGCTGATTTGGCTGCTGCGAAAGCTTTCCTGGGGTTAGTGCCTTTTGAAGTTCTGGTTGCTGTTACTGTCATGACATTGAAATTGGTTCTAGCGCGTTCACAGTATTGAGTCAATATCTTCGAGCATTTGAAAGTAAAAAATATTGAAAAACATAATTGTTGAATCCTGAAAAGATGTGACGAAAAGAAAGAAGGCAGCATCAAACATTACAACATGAGTGATTTTGCTTGAAAATCAATATGTAATTTGGTTATCTTCGGATGACCACGATTAGTTGAAACTAAAGTATCCTTTATTTCATTAAAACTTGAAGTCAAGCCATTTATAGAAAAATGCAATGGCAATAGAAATAAGGGTAGAACATTCAAATTATTCTAGTTGAAGTTTTTGGAAAACAGATAAAAAAACTAATGACAGTTCGAATCACTATATTTTGTTAGAATGCGAGCCAAAAAAAATGAACATTTAGATATTACAGAAAATAAATATATCTATAGATATTTTGATTGGAATTATCACATTTTTTTTAAAATTATATCTTTGTTGGGGGTTCTATTATAAATAGTTGAAAGACTGGTCAGTACGCTGGTTAGCCAAATGAATTGAATAATCGAAAAAAATATTGTTATCATATGGAAAATGCCAATTGGATTTTATCCAATATACGAAAACGCTCTTACTGTTTTTAAAGCGTTTAAATCGTACGAAGAGGCCCTAAGTGTCGTAAGCCATTGAAGGACCTTCAAACAATGCTTACTAAGTATTCATAAAGCAATTGTCGAGGAAATGTATAAACTCAGTATAAATTTCAGGACATGCAAAATTTACGGATATAGTAAATCAGAAGTAAATCCTCACATTATGTTTCTCAAGCGATGGTCTATTAATAACAATTTTTACATGCGCTAGAGTAGGGGTGATGCTACTCATGTTTGCACTTCCTCACAGATAGGCGCGACAGACAAATAACGTTTGCCATTCTGATTTGCACGTTAAGGCCTTTGGATTCTATGAAATAACGAGACCAGAAATTAAAAAATCACTTCATGTAAAAAGCAACCTAGCTATACAGAAAACAAATAAAACATATAATAAGAACATAAAAATTGAAATGATACTTAGAATTCCACTTCACAGCATCGACACGGCAAACTTGACGTCGGGAGAAGCTCTCCCACATAATCTTCACCCTACGAATTCTGTGATTTCATGCATCTATTCCAGCATGTTACAGGTCAGCAGCCGTGATAATATCTAGCAGCAGCATCTGACGCGTTGGCCAGCTTTATTTGCGGCCGCTCGAAGCCTTCGTTTTCTTAGCCAGGGAATTTGAGTGCAATTTGCAGATAGGTCCAGAGATGGCATCATCCGTTGATGTGGTTCACTCAATATCAAGTGCACCGAATATTAAAACTTTTAAAAACTTTCAGTAAGTATAACGCCTTAATGATATATTAAAAATAGTTTAGAAGGGAATTCGGGTAACGTGGTCTAATTTGTAAATCTAAGATCAAAAGGTGATCAAAATCTATATGTATGTTTGTATCTTGTATAGATTTGAACCAGTTGAGATTATGGCTATGGAGGGGCAATTTTCCCGCAGCGAAAAATATGTTATCTTTAAATGATGTTACGTATTGGGTTTAGACATCATTTTTTATGTTTCCACAATTAAGGTTTTGACGTTTGCCCTGCGATTCCATTTTATTTGACCCTCCAAAAACCTCTTTCTCAAGAGAGACAATACAAAAATAATGTGTGTTTCATTTTATTGGAGACTCCATAGAACCACCATAGAAGAGAGGTCCCGTAGCGTAGTTGGCTACACTACGGCTGTTCCTATTACCGGCTGTTCGGCCACATTGAGAGTTGACGTAAAGTCAATGTCAACTTCTCTCCACGAACAGCCTAGATAGCCGTGTGGTGTCGGCAGCTGGTTATCTGGCTAAGAATAACATTACGGATTGCCTGTTCCAGTGGTAAAAGTCCACCATACAGGTGACCCCTAATTCTTGGTGTGATGCGGCTTTATGCTTACCGTGCCTACGAATGAATGGTTAGGGGGGTCTAATAAGAACCTAACCGCAAACGGAGCCTGTGAAGCACCAGGGCCCCCTTCACAGTATTTTATCCCTCGCTGCGCTAACCGGAGCTATGGCGTAGTTGACTTTTTACTTCTCCGAGATAATCGGCTACTCTTATTCAACTTCATCATGAGGTTAAATAAGAGTAGGGTTATGAATATGTGTGTGTCACCTATATGGATTCGCATTATGCGTTTTATACAATGTGCTTTGTGTATGTTACCTATATGGATTCGCATTATGCTTTTTTCACAGTGTACTCTGTGTCTCGTCCTTGACGTTTGGCTTCGGCTACTCTTGTTCAATCTCAACGTGAGGTTAAATAAGAGTGGGGTTATGAATAAGTGTTTCACTTAGTTTTCAACAAATTGTCACCTATATGGATTCGCATTATGCGTTTTTCACAGTGTACTCTGTGTCTCGTCTTTGACGTTCGGCTTTGGCTACTCTTGTTCATCCTCAACGTGAGTGTGGTTTTATGAATATGTGTTTTACTTAGTTTTTCAACAAACTGCCACCTATATGGATTCGCATTATGCATTTTTTTTTTTTGACGTAGGATTACGTCTTTCCGGAACATTGGGGGGTCATTCTGCAGTTTCAAATTTGAGACCGTCACGAAAAGTGGTCAGGAAGTATGGGCTAATAACTCAGCCGTCTTTCAACCGATTTTAAAGATTTTGATGTTAATCGATCGACGAACTCTTTAAGATTTTGCTCAGCTATCGAAAAAATGCATTCAAAGTGCTGAACTATTGAAAAATTGAATTTTACTAGGCACTGAAAATCGGTAAACCAACCAATCGCGATGTGCATCGCAAGCACAGACATCAAAATCGTGCAACCTACGGGCTCGACTCAATCCTCAGTTCAACTAAATTTTCTCGGAGAGCGGGCACAACGATGACGCCCGTAGGAGCAGTCTCAGCAGAAAGTGGAACATCGAGAGGCCATCGCTAAAAGCAACAATCTTCGGACTATCGTTTAGTTACTGTTAGTGGCGCATTTTGAAAGAAAACCGGTTCTTCTCAGGACCCAAATTTTATGAGAAGATAGAGTTGATTGCAAAATGGCAGCGATTACGGTCCCCACATACCAGTGGCGTCACTGAAAATTTTTTCTTAATAGTGACTATTTAGCAGAAAAGTGAAATTTTACGCAAGATACGGACTATCGTTTGTTTGCTATGATTGATTAGAAAGGCGCATTGTGGATCAAAATCAATTCTTGGCAAATGTACTATTAAGAGGTAGAGCCAAAATATTTTCTTCAAAGTGCACATCATAACCGCTTGGCGACGGTAGAAAGTTGGAATCTGCTATCTATTAAAAGTGCGGGAATTAAACAATGATGACGTCTCACATCATTGAGTTGCGTCAAATCAGATTTTCCCAAGATTCTGATTTCGGTGTACTTGCTGTTTATTATTGGAAAGGCGCGTCATTGGAAACAAAATCATCTTTTTACACGAGAGAAGGTTGAGCCGAGGCAAAAATCTGCAAAAAATGCAAATCATAATCGCTTGGTGACGGGCAAAGTTCTTTGGCTGTAGCATCCGACGCGCTCCTTGCTTGGAGACGTTCAAAACAATGTAATAAGATGGATGACTTCTATCGTGTTCCAGCGGCAAATCCTAAATTGGCTGACAGTGGCATCAGTAGTGGAAATTAATTACGAAATTTTGATTTCCGTCGTGCACGGTACGAAAATTCCTCTCCTCTTTGAGTGAGACTGTGGCCCTGAAAAGGGCCGTTTTAAGTAAAGCTACTTCCTCGTTCATTCATTAGGAGCTGACTTACTTGGTGACGACTTTGGAACCCTCCGAAACGGCGGGCTTCGCCCGCTCGACACGCACGAAGATGTAGTTTATGAGGCTATTTATAATACTCGACGCCCTTCTTCTCAGCCTTTTCATCGCCGGTGATTTCTGGTCGGCGCTGCGATGTAATTGTCCTGCCGAATTTCCGAGAAGTAGTAGTAGTAGTTTATTACTACTGATGAGACGCCCTTGATGATGTTTCTCCTCAGCCTTTTCACCGCCGGTGATTTCTGGTCGGCGCTGCGATGTAGTTGTCTAGTAGTAGTAAAATTCTTCTTTATTGTTTCATTTTCTGTTCTACAATTATTTTTTACATGTACAGTGCTCGGCCGGCTTGGCCCTCCAACTTCAATTTTAAATTTTTATGCTTACATTGTTATTTAAGTGTTTATATGATATACTGTTAATATGACGGCCTTTAGGAGGCGCTGGTGTGTTTTTTTAAATTTGATAACCTAACTACTATGTACACTAATATTTACAATAAGAAATTTGATAACCTAGATTGGAACTAGCGCCCTAATTGGAGCCTGATCCGAATGCAAGCAACGGACCCTAAACTTTTCTTTACACTCACCAAAGCGTTCATGTAAGGTTTTTATTCCGGCCAGACGGTGGATCATCCTCAGGAATTTGTTTTGGACCCGTTGAAGTTTGAGGTGGTGGGTTTTAGCGCAGCTCTCCCAGACCGGCATGCCATATTCGATCACAGGGAGGATGATTTGCTTGTAGACAGCAAGCTTATTTTTCAGGGACAATGACGACCGGCGGTTGATCAAAGGTACAGTAGTTTCAACAAGACGTTACACTTTGTAACCGTTTTGTCAACCTGCTGCCTGAAAATATGCTTGCTGTCGAGGGTCAAGCCAAGGTAGCCGGCCTCATTGGCCCATTCCACAGTCGTGCCATTGAGGATGATTTTACAGTCCCCAGGCGGAACAAGTTTAGGGGATTTGGAGTGGGGAAAATGATGACCTGGGTCTTCGCCGCGTTGATACAGATCTTCCAGCTGGTGAGGTACTCTGTCAGGGCATCCAGGCCTCGTTGGAGTTTTGCCACTAGCGCTCTGATCACTCTACCGTTGTAGACGATGGATGTGTCATCTGCGAACAGAGACAGAATGCCGCCTTCTGGAGGTTCTGGCATGTCGGAGGTGAACAGATTGAAAAGCAGGGGCCTGAGGATACTACCCTTGGGGACGCCTGCGACGATGTTGTGCGCATTGGAACTCGCTCCGCTGATTGAGACCCGGAATGTCCTTGCCGACAGGTAATTGTTGATGATTTTCACCAGGTAGCTGGGAAGATTGTAGCGTTGTAGTTTGTACACCAGGCCATCATGCCATACATTGTCAAATGCCTTCTCGACATCGAGTAAGGCCATGGCGGATGTTTTCGAGACAAACTTGTTCCGTCTGAGGATGTTGGTAACTCGGGTCAGTTGGTGTACAGTTGACCGACCACGTCGGAAACCAAACTGTTCCTCGAGCAAGATGTTGAGATTTTCGGCAGACTCAAGTAACCGATGATGAATAGCTTTTTCGAATAGCTTGGATAACCCTGAGAGAAGGCTGATGGGTCGATAACTTCTGGGGGAGGAAGGATCCTTCCCAGGCTTCCGGATGGGGATGACTTTCGCTGACTTCCAGGACGATGGGAAGTAGCTGAGCCGGAGACACTGATTAAAGATCAGCGAGAGGTGCTCAAAGAACGGCGCACTCATGTGTTTGAGCTCGAGATTCAGGATGCTGTCGAAGCCTGGGGCCTTCATGTTCTTCGACGATTTGATATAGGCCGTCAATTCGTCAGCTGAGATCTCAAACTCCTCCGAGAAGTCGTTGGGAATCAAATGGATGTTGTTAGCATGCTCGTTGACGGCTGCTTCGTGTGGACTGACGATGTTCTGCCCAAGATTGTGTGAGCTGACGAAGTGATGACCTATTTCAGCGACCTTCTCTGCAGGAGTTATCAAGCGATCCTTAGAGCCATTATTGTCTAGTGGGATCAAAGGTGGAATGGGCCGAGGCTTTGATTTTAGTATTTTGGTCATTTTCCAGAACGGCTTAGCATAATCTGGGAGAGTGCGGATCTTATTCGAGAAGTCGTTATTTTTGAGGTCCACCATTCTGGCCTTGATAATTTTTGTGATTCGATTGCAGCGTGCCTTAAGCTCAGGCAGTCCTGTACGCTGGAACTGCCTGCGAGTGACATTCCGCAATCGAATCAAATCTTTGGTGAGTGTATCGATGTTTAAGGAGTTGCTTACCTGCCGAGCCTTCGGGACATGCTGCTCCCGGGCCACCGAGATTGCCTCTTCGATGGTGCACAGCTGGCGGTCGATACTTTCTGGCGTCTCCGGACGCACCTCATAATCGACGAAGTTGTCGACGCACTGCTGGAACCGCTGCCAGTTCACTCGATGGTAGTTTCGCCTTGTTATCTCGTGCCGATTTACTGAAGATCCAACCTCAGCCACCACCGGATAGTGGTCCGAGCTCAGTTCATGGAAGACGACCGGCTGGGAAACGTGATCGTACATGTTCGTGATGTAGATGTCGAGCGTAGCATGGGCCCCGGACCGTGCCAACCGGGTGGGGCTGTCGGGGCTCAGGATGGTGTAGTGGCCCTCTAGTTCGTCGTTGGACCAGACGACTCCGTTCCGGTTGGAGACGGTGTTTTTTCCACGACTGCTGCTTTGCATGCAGGTCTCCGGCGATGATGAACTGCCCCTGCTGCCGAGTGAGCTTGACTATGTCCTTCGTAGCTCAGCCGACGAGCCATCGTCGACTTTGGCTTGTGTGGGACAGTAAGCCACGATGAGAGTGACGACTCCGACAGAAGTGGTGACTTCCACTCCAACGGCTTCGATGAGTTTGAGCTTGAAGTCCGGCAGCAGGCGGCAGGCGATGTTGCTTCGCAAGGCGATTGCCACTCCTCCCCCTCTGGAGCTTGTTCGATCGAACCTCACCAGCCTAAAACCCGGAATTGTTGCACTTACCTCGGGCTTCAGGTGGGTTTCGGTGATGAAAGCCGCATCAATCTCCTTCTCCTGAAGGAAATCGCTGAGCTCGATGATTTTGCTCTTTAGTGAGCAAGCGTTCCAATTGACCAGACCCACCCTAGCAGCCATTTTCAATGACGAACATGCCCAGGGTGAAGATCTGGTCGAAGCGAGTTTTGCAACCGCGAAGTCGCGTTGCCAGTTGGATGAAAATCGGAACTAGCTGCTCCGATGTGTAGAGCGGTGGGTCGCCCTCGGCCGGAAGGGGCTCATTATCCTGACGACGGAATCCAGGGGGAGGAAGCGGGGGCCATTCCCTGGTGGATGATGTTGGAGCTTGAACTGATGCTGCAGCAGCCGCCAGCCGTTTGTGTGGCTGCAAAGGTGGAAGAATTGGTATCGCTCGCCGGGGAGCCGGGATGGCCGGAAAGTTCACCTCGTTGAGAGCAGGACTCGGTTCTTTTCGGCAGGGACCTGGTGGAGGCCTTCTTCCTGATTTCCAAAACGCCGCCCGCTTTGGACAGTCCTTTGTTGTAGCCCGATGCTTGTCACCACAGTTGGCGCATTTTGGATCAGCAACCTCCATCTTGTCGCACTCATCGGTCGGATGGAGCTCGCCACATTTGTTGCAGCGCGGCTTCATGCGGCAGTTCCTGGTGCCGTGCCCGAAATTGAAGCAGTTGGTGCACTGCGTGACGTCGCGGTGCACTGGCCGATATCGCTCCCAGTCAACGACGGTGTAATTTATAACACCGATCAGCTTCAGGTCCTTCCACGTGGTGGAGCCGTGCTCCAGGTGGACCAGGTAAAGCTGATCGCGATATCTCCTCGTCTTGTCGTGACGAGCGATCTTGTGCACGGCCACAGGTTTCAATCCGCAACTTTCGAGCTCAGCTTTTAGCTCCTCTTCCTTCATGTCGTGGAGTCCTCGCAGCAAAGCCTTTAGCGGCTTCGTGCCGGGGTGGTCATGAGTGTAGTACTCATACTTGTGGACCTCGAGGAACTCCACGACGGATTGATGATGGTCCTTGTTTGCCGGCATCACTTTCACGCCCTCGCTGCAGAGCCGAAAAGTACATTTCAGCCCTTTAGCGATCAGCTGGCGAATCTTTGGGCGCAAATCCGGTGGATCGCCCTTGACAAACACGGGCGGGCACTTCTCCTTCCGCTCCGGTTGCACCTGCGGCAGCTGCGATTGCTGCTTCTTCCTCTTTTCGGCGGATTGCCGGCATCATCAAGTGGCAACGGAGAGAACACGTTGCTCTGCAAAAGCAGCTTGGAGGGGTTACCCGCGCCTCCAAGAGCAGTGCGCTTAGGCACTTTTCCAGCGACCGAATCGGCCACCGAGTCTCCCATGACGGGTCCGGGAGAAAATAACGCCAACGCGACAAGCGAAAAACGTAAGCAGCGAACGAACGAGAAAAAACACTTCGAAAAAAAGCGCGAGCAAAAAACACGTCCGTACGTGTTGCTGTCTCGAACTGGAATGCGATGTGTGTCCTGCCGATTTTCCGAGAAAATCAGACTTCGGCTGGTCAGAATACGTTTGCATGGACTTCGAGGCCCCGCCCCTTTGAGCGCCGTATCATTGGCATCGGCTTGCTTGCTCCGCCTTTCTTTCGTTCGATGCCAATGCATTCGTACATAACAAGGGCCTCTTCTTCTCCTTCTTCTTCTTCTTCTTTTACAAATCAAATTGCAAATTATGATCGCTTGGCATCGGCTTGTTTGCTCCGCCTTTCGTTCGTTCGATGCCAGTGCTTTCGAACATAACCAGCGACTCTTCTTCTTCTTCTTCTTCTTTTACTTCTTAAAAGTGCAAATTACAATCGCTTGGCGTCGGCAGCAGCGCAAGCGCTCTTCGGAGGGGGATGCTGCGAAAATTGATTCGCATGATGGCGTATGTCGCGTTTTAGCGGTAACTTATCGAGCGGCTGACATTGGGGTCGGTAGCAATGAAATGAAATTTTTTCTAGATTCTGCTTCGGTTTTGTTGCTGCTTGTGATTGGGAAGGTGCATTACTGAAAACAAATGGGTTCTTTTCAGAATCATAATTTCACACGAGAGAAGATTGAGCCGAGACAAATGTTTTTCAAAGTACAAATCATAAGCTTTATTGCTGCTTGTGATTGGATAGGCGTAATGTGGAAAACAAATTGGTTCTTATAATAACTATCATATTACATGGGAGTATTTTGAGCTGAGACGAATTTTCTGCAAACTGCAATTCATAATTGCTTGAGAGCAACAGAACAACGCCGTATTTAAATAAATATGAAAATTGCTAACATTTGAGTAAATTTTCAATCGAATATCATCTCTAATCCCAGCACCTACTAAACAAGGGTATTCTTGAAATAAACATTTTCTCACCAGGCATTCAATATGCATGCATTCTCTAGCACAGACATCACTTTTCAATAGCTAACGTGATGCAATTTTCATATTTTTTTCGATATACAGTTAGTGTCTCGTATCACATCGGTGAAGTGAGAAACATTAGTTGTGCTTAGAAGAAGTTTATTCGATACTAGTGAATACAGTGCGATGTCGCAATACTTGGCAGCGAAGTATAAACGCGATTCCAGGAAGCGTGAAAGGGATCAACAATCGGACACACCCTCAAAGCTTCCAAGGACGGACGCTGAACGGGCACGGAGTTATCGGGCCAAGTTGAAAGCGGCCAAGGGTAGTACGTCGTCGGCTACCGGTTGGGACGCTGGCGAAGGGCCCTCAACTCGAGGTAGGAAGTTATTATTAGCAGCAAATGTGTAAATACATATCAATAATGTGAACTAATCTTCAAATTCTATGATGACAGTATAGAAATTTTGCATTTTATCATTTTATATAGCAGATTTATCTATAAATGTGAAATTATCAACGAATATTTTCTATTACCTTTTTTTTTTTTTTTTTTTTTTTTTTTAACTAATTTTATTTGCTAATTATCTCATACATGCATTCATCTCTTAGACTAGGTGTTCCGTGTTTTCTTAACACTATCATCCTTATTTGCTATGTTACTTTTTAGTTATTATTAATACATTTCAATTGCCTCTGGCAGTTAGAATTTTTCCTCTGGTTGAATTGAACCATGTAGGAATTACAATGTTTTCAACTTAAACTAAACTTAACCTATTTTATACTAAGGGTACAAGGAGTTAATCGTTGCAATAGAAGATTGCAACGATTTTTATCTAAAATTGAAATTATTTTGTTGGACATTTGTTGCAATGTCTCAATATTAGAAATTCTATGAAGTTCATTGGTACTATACCACGGAGGCAACTTCAGAATCATTTTCAAAATTTTATTTTGAATCCTCTGGAGTGCCTTCTTTCTGGTATTGCAGCAACTAGCCCATATTGGCACAGCATACAACGTGGCAGGTCTAACAATTTGTTTGTAAATCAAAAGTTTGTTCTTAAGACAAAGTTTTGATTTTCTGTTTATAAGTGGATATAGGCACTTAATATATTTGTTACATTTGGCTTGAAGGCCTTCAATGTGATTTTTAAAAGTTAATTTTTGATCTAGCAGAAGTCCTAAGTATTTAGCTTCGCTAGACCAATTAATTGAACCCCATTCATAGTGACAATATGTCTGCTAGAAGGTTTCAAATAAGAAGCTCTCGGCTTATGTGGGAAAATTATAAGCTGAGTTTTGGAAGCATTCAGGGAAATTTTCCATTTTGCAAGTAAGTGGAGAAAATATCCAAACTTTTTGCAATCTACTACAAATGACACGAAGGCTTCGCCCTTTGGCTGAAAGGCCCGTGTCATCTGCAAACAAAGATTTTGACACCCTGGTGGTAAATCAGGTAAGTCAGAAGTAAAATGTTATACAAAATGGGCCCCAGTATGCTGCCTTGGGGACACCAGCCCTTACAGGTAATCTATCAGATTTAGTATTCTGATAGTTTACCTGCAGTGAAGCGATCTGATAAATAATTTTGGATCAGTTTAATGATGTACAGAGGAAAATTAAAATTCATCAATTTTACAATCAAACCTTCATGCCAAACACTGTCAAATGCTTTCTCTATATCAAGAAGAGCAACTCCAGTCGAATATCCTTCAGATTTGTTGAGCCGAATTAAGTTCGTAACTCTTAATAACTGATGGGTGGTTGAATGCCCATGGCGAAAACCAAATTGCTCATCAGCAAAAATAGAATTGTCATTAATATGAACCATCATTCTATTTAAAATAATCTTTTCAAACAGTTTGCTTATTGAAGAAAGCAAACTGATTGGGCGATAACTAGAAGCCTCAGTTGGATTTTTGTCCGGCTTCAAAATAGGAACAACTTTGGCATTTTTCCATTTATCTGGGAAGTATGCCAATTGAAAACATTTGTTAAATAAATTAACTAAAAGGATAAAGAGCTCTCAGGAAGTTTTTGATAAGTATGTAGAAAATACCATCATCACCTGGGCTTTCATATTTTTAAATTTTCTAGTAATAGATCTCACTTCATCCAAATTAGTTCCCAACGAAGGGTCGAAAACATTCTCTTGATTGAGAATGTCTTCGAAGCTCCGTGTAACCTGATCCTCAATTGGACTAGTGAGACCTAGACTAAAATTATGGGCACTCTCGAACTGCTGAGCAAGTTTTTGAGCCTTTTCGCCATTTGTTAATAAAATTTTATTTCCCTCTTTAAGCGCTGGAATTGGCTTTTGAGGTTTCTTAAGAATTTTTGTTAATTTCCAAAAGGGTTTCGAACTGGGATCCAACTTCGAGACATTATTCTCAAAGTTGGTATTTCTCAGAATAGCGAAACGTGTTTAATTTCATTTTGCAAATCTCGCCAAATAACTTTCAACGCGGGATCGCGAGTTCTTTGGTATTGCCTTCTTCTCACATTTTTAAGACGGATCAGTAGCTGAAGATCGTCGTCAATAATAATGGAGTTGAATTTAACTTCACATTTCGGAACTGCAATGCCTCTGGCTTCGACAATTAAATTTGTCAAAGATACGAGAGCATTATCAATATCACTTTTGGTATCGAGAGGAATATCAACATCAAAATTCCTATCGATATACGTTTTGAGAATCCCAATCAGCTCTATGATAATTAAAAGTAGAGCTGATTGGATTATAAATGGCTTCTTGTGAGATTTCAAATGTCACAGGAAGGTGATCAGAGTCAAAGTCAGCATGAGTTACCAATCGGCCACACAGCTGACTTGAATCTGTTAAAACTAAATCAATTGTAGAATGATTTCGACTGGAAGAAAAACAAGTTGGTCCATTGGGATATTGAATAGTATAATATCCCGCAGAACAATCTTCAAATAAAATTTTTCCATTGGAATTGCTTTGAGCATTATTCCATGAACGATGTTTGGCATTGAAGTCACCAATTACGAAGAATTTTGATTTGTTGCGAGTCAGAATTTGAAGATCAGCTTTCAACAAATTCTTTTGCTGCCCATTGCATTGAAAAGGCAAGTAGGCTGCAATGAAGGAAAATTGTCCAAAATTTGTTTCAACAGAAACTCCCAAAGTTTCAAAAACTTTGGTTTCAAACGAAGAAAATAATTTATGTTTGATACGTCTATTAATGACAATGGCGACCCCACCACAGGCGCTGTCAAGACGATCATTTCTGTAGATAAAATAATTTGGATCTCTTTTAATGGAGAGTCCTGGTTTTAAATAAGTTTCTGTAATAATGGCAATATGTACATTATGAACTTTTAGGAAGTTGAATAATTCATCTTCCTTACCCTTTAGAGAGCGGGCATTCCAATTTAGAACTTTCACACAATTATTTGGATCCATTGAAACGGAGTCCGATAACAATTTTTTGTGTGTACTTTATACCAACCTGAACAGCTTCAGGAATGGTATTTGCTTTGAACATTGCATCAATCATGTGATGCAATTGTTCAGTTAAAAAATCAAAATCGGAAGCAGTCATGCTACCTGAATCGGCAACATGACCATTATTTTCCGTTGGGACATGGGTATAAACCTCATTTTGAGAAGAGAAATTTTGTCTACCAGCAGCGATGTTTGCATACGTAGGTACAT
This sequence comes from Armigeres subalbatus, assembly GCF_024139115.2. Lineage (NCBI taxonomy): Eukaryota > Metazoa > Arthropoda > Insecta > Diptera > Culicidae > Armigeres > Armigeres subalbatus. Next base: position 46,314 of record NW_026942371.1, read on the forward strand.
TGGAAAAATTGAAATTTACTGAAGTGCTTGCTACCCGTTGACGAGCGGCAAAATTTGTTTGTGAATTGTGGTGGGTATGAATTGCTCGACCGGTAACCGGTTTCGGAATTTGAGCGTTTGAAAAATTTCTACCCGTCGAATCTGTGATCCGATTGGAATTTACCGTCATCAATTTTGCACAGGAATTCAAAACTTTTTGCGTGAAGGGCATTCCCAGAAATTGGATTTATGATTGCCCCCACAATTAGCACATTTAAATTTATTGGAATCTTCTCTCACAGGACATGCGTCCTTGGCGTGAGAGGTTCCACTACAAATCATGCATTTAGCATCCATGTGACAATGTTTGGTTCCATGACCCCACTTTTGGCACTTACGGCACTGGGTGGGGTTTTGGAAATTTCCCCCAGGCCTGCGGAAATGTTCCCATGTAACACGGGCATGAGACATAATACAGGCCTTTTCCAAACTTTTCATATTATTTAGTTCACTTTTGTTAAAATAAACTAAATAAAATTCTTGAGAAATGCTCCTCTGGGAAGTACCGGAGTGGGATTTCTTTTTCATCTTAATTACTTGGACTGGTGAAAATCCAAGTAATTGAGAAATTTCAATTTTAATCTCATCCAGTGATTTATCATCACTGGGGAGACCTTTCAAGACGACTTTGAACAATCGCTCAGTTTTGTCGTCGTATGTGAAGAATTTATGGCGCTTCTCAGTTAAATACTGAAGAAGACGTTTGCGATCGTCAAAGGATCCCGGCAAAACGCGGCAGTCACCCTTCCTAGCAATCTGAAATGAAACCTTGATCCCCTGAAGGTTACTCAAAATCTCATTCCGGAAGCCAGAAAACTCGGCAACAGATACCACAATTGGCGGAATCCTTTGCTTTTCGCATGAATCGAATCACCTGGGCTAGAGGTATATTCGATTTGCTCAATTTCATCATTAATCAAATCGAACTGATTGCTCAGTTCGATTGGAGAAGAATTATTTCCGATATTAGAGTTAGAAGGAATATCTGAATTCTCCAGCTTCCTTATATTTTTTCCGCGCTTTGGCAGGACGGTCTTGAAACCTTGTTTCTTTGAAGGAAGTGGAGAATTCAAAGACTTCCCCTTCCTCTTGTTTTTATTAATGCTCATGGCTGAGCGTGGAGACGTGACTTTCTAAGAGGTTTTTTTTTCCAGAACGGTGTCCCTGCAGGATTACCACCGCTTGTCGGAATTTTACTTCCGCAAACGGGTCCAACGTAAAACGAAGGCACGGGTCCTTGCAAAGATCGTAACGGGATCAGTGGGTACAAATAGCGCTAAGAAGCACCGTTGAAATTAAAATAGCTTCGGGTAGTATTAAAAACTTCCTTCCGCAAAGAGAGAAAGAACCGCACAGCACGAAAGCACGATGCGGTCTGATTTCTATTACCTATTTTCTATTACGAATACCTCTATTTCTCTTTGCTTGTCGTCGAATGTATTACATTGTTATTACACATAATTTATATATTATTTTCAATAAATGTAGCATTGACAACATGGTAAGTACTTTTAACGGCTGAAGTTCTTCAACTACTTCGAAATATATACTGCAAATGTTTACTTATTAGCTTATTTAGCCTGAATTGTTTGTTGGGTTTTTATACATCGCTAAACGATAAATGGAACAATATAATTCCAATCCCAAAAGCCCAAAAGTTCTTAGATATTCAATTTGTTAATATAGTTCCGAATTCATTCACTTGGTAGGTTACATTAGCCTGCCAGTAGAGTTGAAATCACACAATCGGTAAGATTTGGTCCTTTGATTTGGTGTTGAATTAAATTTGCAAATCGATTGTGTTTGAATTTTGCATTCATGTATTAATGGATAAGATTTGAACCGAATTTCTATTTTGTCTTGAGTTTGAATTTCGATATATTTTTCGGACATATTATTTAATTGTTCTGAATTTGAGTATGATTCGGATTAAATTTGAATTAAATAGTTGGAGCTTCTCAAATATTATTTTTATTTCATGAATTATTGGGTCGTATTAAATCTACGGTGTCTTTTACTTGTTTATTATTTGATTCAATTGAATTTTGAATTTAATATTTGGAACAATAACATATTAGATTCCAGCGAATCGCAAAATTTTAACAAATATGACATAAAGTTAAGATTTACTTAAACTTTTGGATAGTGTGTTTTGTACAAATATATCCTAAACACATGCTACTTGAATTTTATATTACTATGCTATTGTTGTTTATAGTACGCTTGGCAATAATTTTTCATTTCATCTTTTATGTTTTTAAATGTCTTATTGTACTTGGTACAGTCATTTTAAATGCGAATGCATCTGTCAATTATGTATATCTGTCTGTCAATAAGGATTAATCTTCCCGTGTTACAATTTCTTCGAGTAGAATTCAACTTAATCCGTGCTGATACGGTCGTAAACTCTGATCATGAAGATTCCGACGCCGGTGAAAATGTTGTGATGCAGTCCGCAAGAGCAGATGTCGATGATGAGCGTGGTGACTTTGAAGAAAACGTGTCTGCTGTCGATGATGATGGCGAACATATTTCTTCGCTTTTAACACAAGACAAACCCAATTTCGATCGGGCTGATCAGGAGTTCCAGAACCGTTTTGTGGAAAACGATTTCGGTTGCGCTTGTGATGTGCGTGCTAGAATCTGGTTCAGGAATGATTTAAAACCAATCTCCAACTCAAATGCTGCCGTGTTACTGGCGACAAATTATTTCGAAACGGTGGAAGGCGTGTGCTACGTGTCGAACAAGCCTGAACCGCGGATCAATTCCCACATTGTCGCAATCGAATGGCTTTACATATCCCAAGTTTCCGTCCAATTTGCCTCCGCTAGACCCTCTCACCACAAGACTGGTGTCTCCCAGGATCAATTTCATGCAGTTTCGTCGTTTGCGGCATACTGCAGGTTTGTGGAAAAGTTATTTTAACTTAAAAATGTATTACATCAAATAAATATATGATTTTCCTAACCTATTTTCATTAACATGCAACAGGTAGTTTGGCAATAATCGGCCAAATTATCAACATTCCAGTCGACGTGGCCCAGATGGTAGGCGAACTTCCCGCCACCTGGATGACGACTATGCTATCAACGTGTGCATCAAGAAACACTTCATACACAAATCAAGTTACTTGTCCGGCTACGTGAAGAAAGGTACCGTTAAAGCATGGCTGAACTATCTGGTTACTACACCGCTCTACAGGCGGAATGGAATTGTTTTCAATGAAGAAAACTTGGCTGCGATCGGACAAACAGAGCAGACGGATATTTCGGAGGAACGTAGGGCAGTAGACCTTGAAGTCGTCGACGAGATGAACGAGGTAGAAATGATGATTGGACAACAACATACGCTCATGTGGAATGAAGACAAGTGTCTGGAACTTGCACCGGCACAAAATCAGAAACCGCTTTCCATTATCTACGATGAGTTTGCTGAGGAGCTGTCTTTCCCCGATATTTATCTTGGTCATCCGAGATGCTTCAACCGTGAAGTCCATGTGACAGCGTTCATGATGGCTACTAGCGAGGTGCGACGTCGGGATCGGCGGGGCGCGAGACCGGAGCATATTTTGTATATGGCCATGAAAATCATGCGGCTGCGGGTATCGGAAGGATTGAACAATACCTTTAAATGCATGGGCACGGCCAACATAACATGGGCGCAGTTGCAAGATCGGGAATTTTGAAAGCTGTATTGAGCGTAACCTCTCTTTTCTGAAATCTATTCCGAACTCCGTTCAATATTGGCAGCAAAGAAAACGGGATGTTTTCGCCATGATCCGGCAGCTGGGGAAACCCACGATGTTTTGACGATGAGTGCAAATGAAATTAGATGGCCTCACCTACTAAGCATTCTGCGGAAGCTTTCTGGTGGCTCTAACATTGCGGAAATGGACGATATTGTGCAACAGTTGTCAGCACTCCAGAGTGCTACACTTGTCGGCGAAGATCCCGTCACGTGCTGTGCATATTTTCACACGTTGGTAAACATCTTTCTGCGCCCCCTGTCATCGACCAGGTTGAGCCCGTTCGGCAAATACCACGTTGTAGATTATTTTAAGAGGATCGAGTTCCAGCATCGTGGCAGCCCGCATGCACATATTCTGCTCTGGCTGGCGAACGATCCCCGTGAGGATGTTTCCGAAAGAATGCCCGCTACTGTTGAGTTGATCGATTTTCTGTGCTCCATCAGATCGGAAGATCTGCCTGAGACCTATGGCAATCAGGTGGGTTTAAATTTCGCATAGTTTCTAGCAAGTAATCACTCACACTGTCAAACCCTATCAGGTTCATAAACACACGTTTACGTGTTTCAAGCGAAACGATAAACGTTGCCGGTTTAATATTCCGTACTGGCCAATGGATCAAACCAGAATTCTGATCCCCATTACAGCCGGGGATGGCCGACTTCAACAGCTAAACAGAAAGGCAGCAAAAATGCGGGAAGCTCTTGAAACGAAGGTCTACGATAGCCTTGACGCGTTTCTCGTTGATAGCAGTTGCACGTACGATTACTACTTGGACGTGATTCGCTCTTCCATTCGCCGACCAACAGTTCTGCTGAAACGTTCCATGACGCAGCTTTGGACCAATCCATTCAATCCTTGGATCGCTGAGAAGCTCAAATCCAATATGGATTTGCAGTTTGTGCTGGAGGAGTTTTCATGTGCTGCTTATGTTGTGGAATACGTAAACAAGACCAACAGAGGCATAAGTAGTTTACATCGTGACCTCATAAAGCTCCAGGAAGAGCATCCAGACCAGGACTACAATGGATTGTTGAAGAAGGTCAGCATAAAATGTTAAATTCCGTGGAAATGTCTTCCCAGGAGGCTGCTTGGTATTTGCTTCGGCAACCGATGTCAGAAGCCAGCCGCAAGGTACCATTCATCAAATGATATAGTTTTCACAATTTAGAATTCAATTTCGTTTTAGGTTGAGTTTATTGCGACAATGTGGCCACAAGAGCGAATAAAATCCAAGAAGCGGAACAAACAGATGGACGAAGAGGATCTCGACGACAATTCCACCGATGTGTGGACGCTAAACATCATCCAACGGTATGAACTGCGCCGAGGAATGGATGATATCTGCTTGGCGGATTTCGCAGCATATTATTCGGAAGAAAGATCCACGAAGCATTCATATAGACTCCGTTTAGTTCCCCGTGTATTGCGTTGGTGCTCATACAGTATGGCGGAAATGGTCGACTATAAGCGTGAGATGGTTCTCCTCTTCCTACCGTTCAGGAATGAAGTCTGCGATGTACTTGATCGGAACAAGTTCCTGAAGTTGTATGAAGACAACGAGGCCGCCATTTTGGCAAAGCACAAGGAGTATGACTGCGAAATGAACTTGGATCAGGTTGTGGAGGAATACATCCGCATATGCAGCGAAGACGACGAGCAGCAGGTGATTGCCGACCAGAAGCGCGATGAGTTCGTCCGCACGATCGTCATGGAGCCGAATGATGACGATATTCACAACTTGCCAACAGGACCCTTGGCAGCTGTCGTCAAACAGCGATCAAATGTCTTGTCAAAGCAAGAATATTGTGAAATGGTGCGTGCCACGAATGCAGAGCAGCGGGATTTGATTGTGCAAGTAATCCACAGCTTGCATTCCTCTGAAGAAAACTGCAAACCAGTGCAAATATTCTTCACTGGCCCGGCGGGCTGTGGCAAAACGTTCACTTTGCGCATTCTAATGGAGACAGTGAACCGGTACAGCCAAGCTCATAATAAGCAGCACAACGCTTATGTAGCATGCGCATCCACTGGAAAAGCAGCGGTTGCAATAGGTGGAACAACAGTGCATTCCGCATTCCGGATTTGCATGTCGCGTAGGCAAAGCTCAAAGCTGAGTTTCGAGGCATTACAACTGTACCGGAACGCCTTCGCCAACGTGAAGCTCATCATTATCGACGAAACAAGCATGCTGGGTGCTGATGTCCTCAACACAGTACATGTCCGGCTTCAAGAAATCACGGGGAACTACGACGATCCATTCGGTGGAATGCCGATCGTATTTTGCGGCGATCTTCGTCAATTGCCACCGGTCAATGCGCGGGCGGTGTTTAAACCGAGCATAAACTCCATGCATGGCGCCGTTTTATGGCAATCTCTCGACTTCTACCCATTGGTTCAAGTTATGCGACAAACCAACGAGCAGTTCTCCGGCATTCTCACAAAATTGGCAACGGTGAGCGGATGTCGTCTGAGGAAATCGAGCTTATTGAAAGCAGGTTCCGTACGGAGGAGTGGTGTCGGCAGCATGTCCCTCGAGGGATCCGGTTATTCCATCGGAACGCTGATGTCGAACGGTATAACTCTGTGGCGTTGATGGATCGAGAGGCTGTCGAATGTACTGCAGATGACCTATACTCTGGTTATAAGGACAATTCCCAGCTGGCCAGTGCTCGCACAAAGGTGCATAAGATGAGTGTAGTAGAGACTGGTGGCTTACCGTATCTGTTGCGTCTTGTTCTTGGTACACCTTATATGCTGACCACCAACGTGGATGTCGAAGATGGCATCGTGAACGGAGCGATCGGAGAGCTCATGCATGTTGAGTACAACGAAGGAAACTCGCAGCAACAGGCAATCACGAGGCTTTGGATGGCATTCGAAAATGAGTCCATTGGGAAGATGTTGAGAGTGAAGGCCAGACCGCTGGTGTATTCGAGACCTGGGGTGCTACAAACAGGCTGGACTCCAATCGTCAAACGATCGGCGAACGTAACCCTTAACGGTGGTGTTAAGTGCAAAAGAGTTCAGTTTCCCGTTGTAGTGCGTGTGCCCTCACAGTCCATAAGTCCCAGGGAGGCACATTCTCGGAAGTCGTATATAATTACGATAAGGGTCAGGAACAGCAGCTAGTTTACGTTGGTCTTTCCAGGGTTACATCAATCGACGGATTGTATCTGACGAATGCCAGTAACTCATTCCGGTTCCACCACGGAAAGGGTTCTATGACCCCTAGAATGAACGACCTTCGGACGGAACTTGAACGTTTGAGTAACCATCGTATGCGCACCATTACAGACGATATCATGGAAGCTATAACCGCAAACAAGTTGGCTTGTACGTTGATGAGCATCAATGTACAAAGTTTGAATGCACACTCGTCGGACATTGCAACAGATCGGGTGCTTACCGCCGTTGATTTGCTTGCAATGAGCGAAACTTGGCTTGACAACGGCACAACCACAAACATCAATGGATACCTTTGTGTTTGTCAAGAGAAGCGCGACGGAACAAGAGCGGGAGGAGTGGCAATATTTGAACGTGCTGGTTCGTCGACTATGGCCGTTTCTCACGCCATTACGAAGCTCAATGAAAGCTATGACCCAGCATTGAGTGTAGCAGACGAATATGGGGACTGCTGTGCTGCAGAGGTTTCAATCATGGAAACCCGCACGTTACTGTTTGCGGTATATATTTCACCAGGTATAATCAAATAGTAGTTGTGTTTGTATTTAAGTGTGTTGCATTAAATTTTGAATATTTACTAGGTACCACCCTGAAGCAAAAGAAATATTTCTTAGTGCGCAACCTCATAAAGTACACCCATGTTGCCATGCCAGTGGTAGTGTCGGAGACTTTAATATTGATGTGACGAAAGAGGAGAACAGAGATTTCATCTGGTTCATGAAGCAGTTTCTCTATCTGGAGTGTGCTTCGGATCCAACTATAGCGACTACTCTGGGTGGCACGTGTCTCGATCTAACGTTCACCCGGAACGTAAGTGTGGAATGCAGGAGATACTGCACATACTTCTCCTACTACCGGCCTATTTTGTCGATTCTTGCGGTGTCCTGAGGTAAAACTAATGATTTAGAATTAAACATAGTTCTCTTCATCAGTTATGTTATTTTATTCTAGAACCGATGCCATCCCAGTGAAGTGAATTAACGTCACTGATCGTCGTTGGTCCGCTAGTTCATCTGCCAAAACGTTCGATTTCAACCAGAATGACCAATCATTGACATCAGCCGGACAGTCCGTAGCAAAAATAGATAATTGATCCTGAAAATGAAACTTGAGTATTTGGTAATTAAATTTATATTTAGATCATAATGTATTTAATATGAAACATTCTTTCCGTTTTGTTCTTTTCTTTGTTTTCTACAGATTCAGCCCAACAGTGGATTGATGCATCCTTTAACATTCATCGGGACCACGGCGTACATCACTTCAAAAGGCTTCAAGCCAACATAAACAAACGGCCCTTTTCAGGGCCACCAAATATTCATGGAGGAAGATGTTGTTGAGGCTGTTGTTTACCGATCTTCTGTTTCTTTAATACTCTGCTTATAGTTATAAACCGAAATGAGTTTATAGTAACAATCGGGTTTTCGCCCATTTATTTCCAGGATATGCGACATGTCGAGGATATTCCAACCCAGATTGAATATACAGCCTCATCTTCAAAAATCAGCACCAAGAAACATATTTAGAGTTTCAAAATAAAATCTTCTACACTTACGTAATCCTACGTCCAATTGGCGGTCGTGTCTCGGATACAACCTTCTACTTTTTTTTTTACAATGTACTTTGTGTGTGTCACCTATATGGATTCGCATTATGCGCTTCTCACAGTGTACTCTGTGTTTCGTCTTTGACGTTCGGCTTCAGCTACTCTTGTTTAATCTCAACTTGAGGTTGAATAAGGGTGGGATTATGAATATGTTTTTTCACTTAGTTTTTTTCAACAAATTTTCACCTATATGGATTCGCTTTATGCATTTTTTTACAATACACTTTGTGTATGTTACCTTTATGGATTCGCATTATGCGTTTTTAACAGTGTACTCTGTGTCTCGTCCTTGACGTTCGGCTTCGGCTACTCTTGTTCAATCTCAACGTGAGGTTAAATAAGAGTGGGGTTATGGATACGTGTTTTACTTAGTTTTCAACAAATTGTCACCTATATGGATTCGCATTATGCATTTTTTTTTTCAATGTACTTTGTATATGTTACCTATATGGATTCGCATTATGCGTTTTTCACAATGTACTCTGTGTCTAGTCCTTGACGTTCGGGTTCGGCTACTCCTGTTCAATCTCAACGTGAGGTTCAATAAGAATGGGGTTATGAATATGTGTTTTACTTAGTTTTCAACAAACTTCCACCTATATGGATTCGCATCATGCATTTTTTTTACAATGTACTTTGTGATTGTCACCTATATGGATTCGCATTATGCGTTTTTCACAGTGCACTCTGTGTTTCGTCTTTGACGTTCGTCTATTGTTACATCCTCTGTGTTTTTGTGACCTCTCTTTAGTCCCTAGCTGAATGCGTGTGAGTCTACATAATTGGCTTCCCTATAAATGGTTCCATTCTCCTTTCCAACTTCACTTCCTCTTCCTTTCCCCCTTTCACTTCCTTTTCCGTCAGGTAAATGATGAGAAAGGCCAGTGAAGGCGATGGCACAAATCTCCCAAATTGAGGGGAACGTGCCTCCTGAGCCGACGTTCTGATACCTGATGTATCTTGTATAGATTTGAACCAGTTGAGATTATGGCTATGGAGGGGCAATTTTCCCGCAGCTAGTTTGCAATAAATTACGGAGGATAATCGGAAAATATGTTATCTTTAAATGATGTTACGTATTGGGTGTAGACATTATTTTTTATGTTTCCACAATTAAAGGTTTTGACATTTGGCCTGCGATTCGATTTTATTTGACCCTTCAAAAATCTTTTTGTTAAGAGAGATGATACATAAATTTGTGTTTCATTTTATTGGACACCCCATAGAACCACCAGAGAAGAGAGGTCCCGTAGCGTAGTTGGCTACACGCTCGCCTTTCAAGCAAATGCTAATGGGGTCGATTTCCAGCCCCTCCACCAAGCCCTCATCAGTCGCTGTATGGGCAGCCTATACGGTGGCGTTTTAGGGAACGTGTCTTAGCGTCACGACAGCCTGATGACGACTGACAAATTGTTTTTCTCGGAGCCATTCCTCCAACGTACCCGGTTAAATGGCAATCGAACAATGCAACGATCATTATTGATGCATGACATGGGAAAATTGACACAATAATGAACTCACGATGAGATGGACTGGGAACGACAACAATAATGATGAGTAATGGAAATCTAAAAATAGAGTCTGGGTGGATTCTGTACAGCAGAATACCACAGTAGATATCGGCACAGTAGTGGATAACTAACACAGAGAGGAATAAAAAAGAACCATAGAAACATTCCTTTCCGTCAAAAACATCCGAATTCCGAATTTAGTTTCATTTGCTTGATAAGATCTCGAATTATGCAAAAATTTATGTTGCATTAGTATGTGAGCCCCCCTTCTCACTCGAGAGAGGAAGGGGTCTTCAACCACCATAGAAACAATAATTGTCTTCAATAACCACCACATGCCAAATTTGGTTCAATTTGCTCAACTAGTTCTCGAGCTATGCAGAAACTTCTGTTACATTTTAAAAATAGCGGGAAAATGTGGAGGGAACTTCTTCTAAAAGAGACCACCAGACCATCAAAAATAGCGGGAAAATGTGGAGGGAACTTCTTCTAAAAGAGAGGCCATGGCCCAAATTCGGACTCTTATAATAAGTCAGGCGTCCGTGTGCTGACGACGTGAATTTCGAAGTGCAGTGTAATAAAGTGAGTGAACCGCCCCCCCCCCCCTTTACTAGCTGAAGCTAGATTCAATAGTTGGGATAAAGTGTTCAGGACCTCTCTTTTGTCTCTTTTTCTACGTCTCTGTTCTAACTGCTTTCCGTCCGGAAAACGGCTCAACCCGCGAAGCCGTCTGGCTACGCGCCTAATCCGCCAAGAATTCTGACGTCCTTCATTGGATGATTCATCGGGTCTTAGGCTCTAACCGTAAAGGAGGAATCTCGGCCGTCTAAGGTGGCCCAACATCGTCCAGCAACGCCCGCCGGCTCCGTCGGACAAATATCGTCCGTTCACCGCTCGCCTCGCTATTCCGGCGAGATTCTGGTCGCCCAGCTGGACAGGAATCGCTGTGTCGGCCATTCTGCTTCCGTCACCAACAGCAACAGCGGTATGTACCGGTACCGACAGTGAAATTAGCTTGCCATAAGACGAGTTTGTACCATCCAATTTAATTCCACCATTTGATTGTAGCTTGACAGATACGTATTTCGACCTCAACATTAAGGTCGTCATCAGCGTCTCGTACTTGACTCGACTTTTTAATAAGTGAGATTCGGTTACACATAACAAATTAACACATAATATGATTACACAGAACAACACGATTACAAATAGGAACCATTAAATTATATACAAGTAACGTGAAAATTCCTTTGTTGTTAGTTTTTGTTTACCGCGAAAAACCCTTGATACCCAGTAGTTAGCCGACCCTGGGATTGCCGGAGAGTCTCTTGTGTCCTGATCTGGTCTAGCGCCTAGGTACTGCTAGTTGACGATTCGAAAAAGTCTAGTTTCAACTTTTTTAAATAGTATTTAGCTTTCTCGTGAATGTAACGTAATGCCTTCTCACTGCTGCAGAAACCCGTTAGAGCACTTGCTTGCGTCCGTAATTTATTAAGCTTTTTCATGTCCGGGCCATGTTCGAGTCATCAGCTGGAAGATGCGAGTTCACCTCTGGTGAAAACAAGAAGATTATTATGCAGCCATTAGCTGTAGGGACACGGCAGGTATTTCCGCCCATAGAGGCTAAAACCAACGAAAGCAACGCCCATTTTCTTAAGCTCCACTATAGCAGAACGTTTCTCTTGAGCTAACGATATGGGTCGGATGAATTTGGCAAAAAAGTTGAGAAAATACCTGCCTTAACCCTATGTGCCCGGCCTTGACTGGTTGTAACAGAAATTGCGAATCAAACTGGCATTTGATTGGTAGATTTCACTTTCGAATACATTTAATCCGCTAAATTAACTCTTGTTATATTCCAGAAAACGATATTTTCAGGGCAATGTAATTTTTGGGAAAATATCAGCTTAAGGAAAATGTCAGTTTCGAGAAAATTGTAAATATGGAAAATGTTATTTTCGAGACTTTCTTGTTTATTTTTGTAATTTGTAGAATTCACGGAATCATTTCTCCCATGAGTGCATTTAGACAATTCTCCCATACATATTTGGATTGCTATGGCCCTTAAAACCGTAAAGTTTGCTACCCATATTTTATAACTATGCTACCCCATATTAAGGTCTTCAAATGCACAGATCGTTCAAAGTATTATTTATCTTTAATGGGACACCAAAATTTAGTAGCAAAATTGCCAAACACTTAAAATGCTCTTTCGGAATCAGTTGTAGGGCGAACAGTACTCAGTGCTTCAAAAAGCATAGTCAAATACTTGCCTTTTATCCTTCAGTTTCGAAATAGGTAAATTCTTTTCTCCTTCATGGTCAGATTATCGTCGTTATCTGCTTGTGTATAATCATCGTTTGGCGGTGCCTCATCAACCGTTTCCTCGATCTCGTTAAAAGTGTTCAGTCGTTTTATTGCCTTTCTCGTACAACAAAGTTGTACCGAAAAACTATCATTCCACTACGAAACCAAATATTTTATAGAAGCCTCAGAGGCCGATGGTGTTATATACCAAACGACTCAGCTCGACGAGCTGAGCAAATGTATGTCTGTCCGTGTGTATGTATGTGTGTATGTGTGTGTATATGTGTGAACAAAAGCTAAGAAAAACATTAGACAACTTTTCATATAGCAATCTTCAACCAATTTTCTCGCAACAAATTTCATTCGACAGGGGCAAGCCTAGTTGATCACTTTTGAATTTGATAACGATATACAGTTTCATTTGAAAGTTATAAAGAAAATAGTACATCGAACCATTATTATTTATTTATTCAGACTAAGGTCGAAGTGGCCTTTGCGGTATATAAGAGTCTTCTCCCTTCAGCTCGGTCCATATCTACACGTCGCTAACCACGCAGTCTGTGGAGCGTTCGCAAATTGTCTTCCACCTGATCGATCCACCTTGCTCACTGTGCACATCACCGTCTTGTGTCCGTCGGATCGTTGTCGAGAACCATTTTCACCGGATTACGATCCAATATTCTGACTACGTGCCCGGCCCACCGCAGTCGTCCGATTTTCATGGTGTGAAAGATGGATGGTTCTCCCAGCAGCTCATGCAACTCGTGGTTCATTCGCCTCCTCCACGTACCGTCCGCCATCTGAACCCCACCATAGATGGTACGCAGCACTTTCCTTTCGAAAAGTGCGCGTTAGTCCTCCACGAGCATCGTCCAGGTCTCGTGTCCGTAGAGGACTACCGGTCTAACTAGCGTTTTGTAGATTGGCAGTTTGGTACGGCGGCGAACTCTATTCGATCGGAGCGTCTTGCGGAGTTGGACGGACGGACTTATTGAAAATTGTACCACTCGTGTTAATCCCTGCACTTCGTATTACCTCTTCCAAAGCGATGTTGAATAGCAGACACGAGGGACCATCACCTTGCCGTAACCCTCTGCGCATTTCGAAGGGACTCGAGAATGCCCCTGAAACTCGAACTACGCACATCACCCGATCCATCGTCGCTTTGATAAAACGTTTCGGTTTATCCGGAAATCCGTGTTCGTGCATTAGCTGCCATAGCTGGTCCCGATCGATTGTATCATATGCGGCTTTGGAGTCGATGAATAGATGATGTGTGGGCACGTTGTATTCGCGGCATTTCTGCAGTACTTGGCGAATGGCGATTACTTGGTCCGTGGTGGAGCGTTCGCCCATAAAACCCGCCTGGTACTGCCCCACGAACTCCCTTGCAATTGGTGCTAAAATGTAGGAGAGTACCTTGTAGGCGGCGTTCGGCAATGTGATTGCACGGTAGCTGCTACAATCCAGCTTATCGCCCTTTTTGAAAAAGGGACACACGACACCTTCCATCCACTCCTGCGGCAGAACTTTCTCCTCCCAAATCTTGGTAATCACCCAGTGCAGCGCCCTAGCCAGTACCTCACCACCGTGTTTAAATAGCTCTCCTGGTAGTTGGTCAACCCCAGGGGCTTTGATGTTCTTCAACCGGCCAATCTCCTCCTGGATTTCCTGGAGATCCGGAGCCGGTAAAATTATGTCCTGCGCGCGTTCTCCCAGGTCCATCACCATACCGCCATCTTCGTCTGCCACATCGTCATTCAGGTGTTCTTCGTAGTGCTGCCGCCACCTTTGGATCACCTCACGCTCGTTCGTAAGAAAGTTCCCGTTGATGTCCTTACACATATCAGGCTGTGGCACGTGGCCTTTACGTGAACGGTTCAACTTCTCATAGAACTTTCGTGTGTTATGAGCGCGGTACAGTTGCCCCGTCTCTTCACGGTCTCGATATTCCTGCTGGCGCATTTTCTTCCGGAAAATCGAGTTTTGTCTGTTCCGCGCCCGTTTATATCGTGCCTCGTTCGCCCTCGTGCGGTTTTGCAGCAATCTCGCACATGCTGCATGCTTCTCCTCAGCTAACTGCTTACATTTGCCGTCATACCAGTCGTTTCTCTGATCCGGAGCCATCGTGTCTAGTGCAGCGGTTGCGGTGCTTCAATGGGGATCGAATATCTCTCCAGCCATCTTCAAGAGACGCTGCGCCTAGATGCTCTTATGTTGGGAGTGCTACTTCCAGCTGCTGCGCGTAGGTTTGTTACAGTCTACCGTCTTGTAGCCGCCCAGTGTTTAGCCGCGGCGGACGACTCCGACGCATGGTGTACACCGTCAAGAGTTTTGAGCGCAGACATATTGCAGTGAGGTAGTGGTCGGATTCAATATTCACACTGCGGTAGGCGCGGACGTTCGTTATGTCGGAGAAGAATTTATCGTCGATTAGAACGTGGTCGATTTGGTTTTCCGTTTCTTGGTTAGGTGATCTCCATGTGGCCTTGTGGATATTTTTGCGGGGAAAGAAGGTGCTTCGGACTACCATTCCGCGGGAGGCTGCAAAGTTTATGCATCGTTGGGCGTTGTCGTTCGATACGGTACCCTAGCAACGCAATCCAGACCAATTTTGTTGCAGCAACTCAAATGTGACTAAATTCGATTGTATAGGGTTACAGCAACTTTTGTGCAACATGTGTGCTGCTCGGGTATGCAGACTATCCGGTCCGATGACCGTCTATACTGCCGCTAACCGCAAGTCGAGCACATCTGTATATGGGGCTCCATATACAGATGTGCTCGACTTGCGGTTAGCGGCAGTATACATTTCCTCCCTTCCTACCTGTGCGTTCATGTCGTCGATGATGAATTTGACGTCCCACAGTTGGCATCCATCGTATGTCTGCTCCAGCTGTGCGTAGAACGCTTCTTTCTCGTCGTCGGGTCTCCCTTCGTGTGGGCAGTGCACGTTGATGATGCTATAGTTGAAGAATCGGCCTTTTATCCTCGGCTTGCACATCCTTGCGTTGATTGGCTGCCACCCAATCACGCGTTGGCGCATCTTTCCCAGCACTTTGAAGCTGGTTCCCAGCTCGTTGGTGGTGCCACAGCTTTGATAGAAGGTAGCCGCTTTATGTCCGCTTTTCCACACTTTCTGTCCTGTCCTGCAGATTTCCTGAAGCGCTACGACGTCGAAGTTGCGGGTATGTAATTCATCGTAGATTATCTTGTAGCAACCTGCAAGTTCAATGTTTTTTTTTTTTTTTACAAGGGAGAATGCATTTACACACTAACCCAGTACACGTGCATTGTAGTTGCCAAACTACCACACGGAAGTGTACTGGAGTGTCGGACTCGACCATACCGGTAATACCGACTAAACTCCCTTGGGCTTCACCATCGTTTCCCCCAGGAACTACCTCGCAGTACTACTTCTGGGGGGATGGCAGTACTAAGCGTACTCGCTCATTATCGCTCACACAGGCACTCGTCCCATGCGAGACTGACTTGGGTGCTCGCACACCATTCACTCCATTTGAGTCTTACTTGGATGCTCTCCCGGACGCTCCGCTGCCATGCCTCGAGGTGTCAATAGCGGTAACTGCCTGGGCCTACAGATATTACGCTACGACACTCCTGCCTCAGCACGAGCAGATCAATCACACCACTGCCGAAGCAGACCACACGCTACCCTGCCGAAGCAGGGACACTCCCCATGCACCACATGTGCACAACTGTAGGTGTGTGGGTACAACCCACTGCTACCCTGCCGCCGAAGCAGCTTCTCCAAAGACCATTCGCTCTATGTGACCCTTTTTCACTCTAACACTCCACTGCCATGCCTCGAGGTGTCGATAGCGGTATGTAGGGACAAATCAACGATACTACGCTACGACACTCCTACCTCAGCATGTGCAGTCCATACTCAGACTTCTGCTGCGCTTTGAGGTGACAATAGCGGCGACGCGCTATGACACTCCTGCCTCAGCACAAACAGATCACTCATTCCCTGCCGAAGCAGCTCACGCGCTACCCTACCGAAGTAGGGACACTCCCCATGCCAATTGGCACTCCCTGGGCTTGTGCTTTGAAGCGGCACACAGTCGCTTTGATAGAGTCTGATTACGGGCACTTGTGGTTTTTTGGGAGAGATTTTAGCAGAGCCCACTGCTAAATCCCACCACGCCCTAGGCAGTTCTCCCTGACTCACAGACAGCTGGGGAGGGGTCGTCAAGCCCTTGGACATGGTCCATGCTGTCCCTGCTGTCCCTGCTGCCCCAAGCAAGTTCCATGTTCCAAGCTTCCAATCGTAATCCTTTATTCGTCGCCTAGGTTGTTGCCGATTATATCGAGTCGTATTATCTCTTATATTGTTCGTAATTATTGGTTTTCCAGGCGGCTTATTGGACCTGCGCAAACCTCCTGTCTCGTCGGAGGGCCGTCGCGGCACTTTGTCGCTTTTGTGGGGCCTACTTGCGGATACATGCAGGTTTTTATAGGAATTTAACAGGGCCCACTGTCAAACCCCACCACATCCTTGGTTTCATTAGTACCCGCTAAGCTGCGGTGGACGACGGAGGTCCTTCGTAGCTTAGTAGGGAAAGCACCTGTCATGCGAACTGGGGTCGTGGGATCAAACCCCACCGAAGGGGCGGTTACCCTCCAATACCTTTTCCGAACTAAATCTATCACATGTTGTACATATGCATAATCAAGTTTCAGACATAGTAATTAATTTCCACACCGGGTGGCTTAATACCCGGCATAGGGTAACGGCTGTATTTTGGACCGGGCTCATATTTTGGACCACCTAGCTGAATTTTGTATTTATTTCACACAAAACTGAATAAAACATGCAACTTTTAAATTTTATTGCAAAAAGAAACTATCCATAAGGTATCTCCTACATTTGTTTCTTATAAAATATAGCCATTGTTAAAAATATTTTCACGTATTTACCCATTCCGGCTAGATTAGACCAAAACCAAGACGACATTGTAAAATGGAATCCACCTTTAAAAAGCTGTAAGTTTATTTGTACATAGATTTAAAACATGTGAATGATGTTGTTGACCTATTAGAACCTAATTGAAGCAGTTTCCGATCTGGGGCAAAAATTCCAAGTTTAAAACAGTATTCTGAGGCATGTCCAAAATAGGTCCATTTTCATTGAACTGAACATATTTTCGACATATCTTCTTTTAAGTTCTAGATCTCTTAAACTTTTGCTTTTTGCTACCAGAGGTGAGCCAGCCAAGAGCTGAAAGCCTCTTAAATGAAGAAAATAAAAACTTTTGTTTTTACCAACCATTCAGTTCTCTAGTATCAAACCATTGATAAATTACTGTTCATACCGAATTTATAAATTACCGTTCATTGATGTAAGTCCGAGAATGAAAAATGACTATTAAAACCAACATGTAACTGTTTTCATTATTTCCATACCAAAATAGTTAAGATAGCTCCATGACAAAAACCAATCTTTGCTAGAGCTGCTTGCCAATGGAACAGAGTTCCGTGTTCTACGATTATGTTTTGTTTGGAAAAAGAATGTGCAAGGAGCAAGGAAGAACCAAGCAACCCAC
The DNA here is from genome assembly GCF_024139115.2 of Armigeres subalbatus. Classification (NCBI taxonomy): domain Eukaryota; kingdom Metazoa; phylum Arthropoda; class Insecta; order Diptera; family Culicidae; genus Armigeres; species Armigeres subalbatus. The sequence continues at coordinate 64,279 of NW_026942371.1, forward strand.
TACTATCAAGGGCGCAAATGGAACAGATCGGTAAACTACATAAAAATATGGCAGGGTAAGAGTGACCAGGTGCATACATCACGACCATGGACCGCACGTTTGTTTTGCTTTGAAGATGCTGTACCGAATGGTATTGAAATTAGTTGAAGATTAGTTTCTATACCCTTAGCTATTGGTATTGTTCTAAGCTTTTGAGTGCTTATAAAAATGTATTGCTTAACAAAGACTTTAAGGATGAAACGTCAAAAATGCTGGGGATCACTAATTTAATCTAATAGTAACATAACTTTGCAAGCAATTCAAAATTATTCGAGTGGTCCAAAATATGTTAAATAGGTGGCCCAAAATAAAAACAGGTGGTCCAAAATTAAATCTTACATACTTTCAGAATTTATGATATTTTGGTTCTTTCGTAGGGATTTACAAACATTTTTACCTACAAATCCTGCCTAGCATTCACCACTTTTTAGTTGCGTAGGGAATTGATCAAGAATTATTACAAAATCTAACTTTTATTAGAAAAATTGTTCGTCCATCTCCTAAAGTGGTCCAAAATACCTCCCTTACCCTATAGGCAATTAACTTTGAATGTGCTTTGAAGATTGTTTTTAATGCATTAGTTGTTCCACAGTCCTGAGGAAACATATCTTCATGATTATTGTAATAATTTATAGAAACCTAATTTCTTTGAACCGACTAAATATTTCTTCACTTTCTAACGAATCCGTTTTTTCGCTTACAACTTTTGCTTTTCTAAAACGATTTTTAATGTCACTGTAACACACGCTGTTTTCCAAACAATTGCGCTAGAACTAGGATTATGTAAAGAAATCATCATATTTTTTTTTTTAATTTGGTTTTATCAGCCGATTAAAAAAAATAGTGATGAAGCAACGAGTGGTTGGGTCATAGATATTGACAAAACCCAGCAGGTCTCCACTCCATTCACATTTATTCGCGATTTGACACTGTCATCAACAGCTCCGTAGAGATTCGGCCGATTGCTCGAAGATAATTAATCGATTCAGCTCAATTTCACGACCCGTTGGTTGTAGCGCACCATCCACCCTATCACCGACACCACAATCGTTTCCCACCCATTCTATTTAAATAATCATTCCAAAATTTGGTCCATTTCAATTGCTCAGCCTCCGGGCCATAATTCCATTCAAACGATCGCCCCAGATCCAATTCCACGCATCAGTTGGAGCAGGAGTCAAAGTTCAAACTCCCCGTTCCACCCTCGTGAGCATTGTGGCGCGCGCGTCTGCACAAAATTGATTTCCCGTTGAAAGTCTTTCAATTTATTTAATGATTCATCGTCCTTGAACCGGATCCAGTCAGTGTTTCCGACATCCATCGAGTAATTAATCAGAGCTTTTTCCGGAATCAAACGCCACTCGGTTTGACCCCCCAGTCCATCAGTAATTTGAACCCACACAACGAACCAGCAGCAGCCCATCTCGCACTCGTAAACACGACGCTAACTGCAGAATCAACATTTATTTATTGGATTGATTTATTGCCCCAATCAATGAGTGTTGCAGAGTCTGTCTACGGCCGGAGTGTTGAGCTAGAAAATAGAAGGAACCCCTGAGCGGAACAGGGCTTCAAAGGAATGTGTCCGGTCTTTGTACGGGCTAAAGCTTCGCCGGTGGAGCGATGGCCGATGGAAAACTCTCTAACAATAGAAGCACGCACTCAAATTCACCCGCAAAATCGAACGGAACGAACCGGAACAGCATTTTTATTAATCAATCAAATTGTGATTGACGCGCCCTTGTGCCGGTTTGAAGGGGTGTTGTTGTTGGAAGGTTTTTTGTTCCTATTTGAGTCTGCTTTTGAGGCGGATGGATCGGACGGTTGGCGGTGTGACAATAATACCAGATAAAATGGCTCTAAAATCACTTGACAAGCTTTCACGACAGAAGAGGGCCAATTGGCTGCTAGAGTTTCAATACAGTTGTTAATAGAAACAGATATAGGGATATCGGATTTGAAATTTAATATTTGGGTTATTCTCGTCCTTAGAGGGAAGTATAATGCTGAACTATGATTTGTTCGTTCACAAACGAATTGAGATGCGGGCATTGCGAAGGATGCCGACATGTTAATCTGAACTCTTTAGACTTTAGAGTTTCGCGTAACTATGTGTCATGTAGTAGACTCAAATCCTTCAATTTAGAATTGAGGAAATGCTAAGTTCAAAAGCAGGCGAGATTTCAGTCGGATTGAAGAGCCATAGAAGAAGAAGATTGTTCTGGATATCAGCTCTTGAATTACTGAATTTTGTTATTGAATCGGGTTATTATTTCGTTCATTTATTTTAAATCTGTGTCCAGCTGAATTTTAATCTGAAAGTAAATATGTGGAAATCCAAATCTAATTAGTGACGATCATTGTATGTATCAATAAATGACAGGGTTTCAACCGAAATTTGCCATTCTCGTGAGACAATCTCAACACGGTAATATTTGCTACTCCGCACACTGAATCGCGAATTTAAATGAATAATTTATTTAAAATCCATGAACGCATCCAAAATCGGTGGAACATCCTTCATTGCACGCTCATCCCCATGGTCCCATGAACTCGAGCAAACACAATCGTGTTTGTTCCGCAACATGACGCGTCTGTCGACCACATTGCATAGGTAGAACTGCACTGGTCAAATACTGACTGTTGTTGGAGGCCGCAGCCCGGAATTTAACCATTGTTGATGTTGGTTGATGTTGCTGCGCGACCGGTGTGATTAAAAATCGTTTAATTAAATAAAATTTAAATTAAATTTAAATAAAACTTGATCCCTGCATGTCACTGCGCGGCAATGTCGCACAGTGGGATTGCCTCGACAAGGTTTTTAATCAAAGTTCAATACCTGAAAAAAAAACAATCACCTCTGATTGATCTTTCATTTGATGAAAGTACCTATTTGGATATTAATTCGTATATAATTTAGAAATTATTAAATTAACATTACCATTCGGATAATAAAAATTGATTTTTGTATTCGGAATTTAGAATTTGTATTTGACAAATAGATTCCGATGGATAGGAATTGAATGATATTGATCTGGACTGGATTTGACTGGATCTGACTGACTTTGAACTGACCTGACTGACTGACTGGATCTGACTGGATCGACTGGACTGGACCTGGACTGACTTGGACTGACTGACTGGACTGACTTGACCGACTCTGACTGACTGACTGGACTGGACTGATCGACCTGACTGGATCTGACCTGGATCTGACCTGGACTGACTTCCTGGACTGACCTGACTGACCTGGACTGGACCTGGACCTGGACCTGACTGATCTGGACTGACCTGGACCGACCTGGACTGACCTGACTGGACCTGGACCGACTGGACTGATCTGACTGGACCTGACTGACCGACCGATCTGGACTGACCTTGACTCTTGGACCGATCTGGACTGGATCTGACTGGACCTGGACTGGATCTGGACTGGATCTGGACTGGACCTGACCGACTTGACTGGACCTGGACTGGATCTGGATCTGACCTGACTGACTGGACTGGACTGGATTGATCTGACTGACCTGACTGGATCTGACTGACTGACTGACCTGGACTGGACCTGACCGACCTGACTGGATCTGGACTGACTCTGGACTGACTGGACTGACTGATCTGGACTGGATCTGGACTGATCTGGACTGGACCTGACTGACCTGGACTGGATCTGGACTGACCTGGACTGGATCTGGACTGACCTGGACTGACTGATCTGACTGGATCTGGACTGGACCTGGACTGGATCTGGACTGGATCTGGACTGACCTGGACTGGATCTGGACTGACCTTGACTGGATCTGACTGGATCTGACTGACCTGACTCTGGACTGGACCTGGACTGGACTGACCGGACTTGACTGACCGATCTGACTGGACCTGACTGACCTGATCGACTCTGGACTGACCTGGACTGACTGGACTGACTGGACTGGACCTGACCGACCTGACTGGACCTGGACTGACCTGGACTGGATCTGACTGGATCTGGACCTGGATCTGACTGACTGACCGACTTGACCTGGATCCTGGACTGACCTGACCGACTCCTGACTGGATCTGACCTGACTCGGATCTTGATCTGGATCCTGATCTGGACCTGGACTGACCTGGACTGGACTCCTAGTTCTGGACTGACTGACTTGGACTGGATGACTGGATCTGGACTGATCTGACTGACCTGGACTGGATCTTGACTGATCTGACCGATCTGACTGGACCTGGACTGGATCTGACCGACCTGGACCGATCTTGACTGATCTGGACTGACCTGACTGACCTGGACTGGATCTGGATCTTCGACCTGACTGATCTGGACTGACCTGGACTGGATCTGGACTGGATCTGACTGATCTGTGATCGACTGACTGGATCTGACTGACCTGACTGGATCTGACTGGATCTGGACTGGACCTGACTGGATCTGGACTCGACTGACTGGACCTGACTGGATCTGGACTGATCTTGGACTGGATCTGGACTGATCTGACCGACTGACTGACCTGGACCGACTTGACCGACCTGGACTGACCTGACTGACCTGGACTGACCTGACTCTGGACTGGACTGACCGATCTGGACTGACCTGGACTGGACCTGGACTGGATCTGGACTGACCTGGACCGACCTGGACTGGATCTGACCGATCTGACTGACCTGACCTGACTGACCTGGACTGGACTGACCTGGACTGGATCTGGACTGACCTGGACTGATCTGACTGACTGACCTGACTGGATCTGGACTGGATCTGATCTGACTGGACCTTGGACTGACTGGATCTGACCGACTCTGGACTGACCTTGGACTGGATCTGGACTGGATCTGGACTGACCTGACTGGACTTGGACTGACCTGACTGACCTGACTGGACCTGGACTGATCTGGACTGGATCTGACCGATCTGACTGACCTGGACCGACTGGATCTGACCTGACCTGACTGACCTGGACTGATCTGGACTGGATCTGACTGACTTGACCGACTGACTGGACCGACTGGACGACTGACTGGATCTGGACTGGACCTGACTGACCTGGACTGGATCTTGACTGGATCTGGACTGACTGGACTGACCTGGACCTGGACTGACCGATCTGACTCCTGGACTGGATCTGGACTGACCTGGACTGGATCTGGACTGATCTGGACTGATCTGGACTGACCTGACCTGGATCTGGACTGGACTGGACTGGACCTGGACTGACCTGGACTGACCTGACTGATCTGGACTGGATCTGGACTGACCTGGATCGACCTGGACTGGACTCCGGACTGACCTTGACCGGATCTGGACTGGACCTGGACTGACCTGGACTGGATCTGGACTGACCTGGACTGACCTGGACCGACCTGGACTGGATCTGGACTGATCTGACTGGATCGGACTGACCTGACTGACTGGACTGGATCTTGGACCGATCTGGACTGGATCTGACTGACTTGGATTTGGACCTGGACTGGACTGACCTGGACTGACCTGGACCTGGACTTGACTGACCTGACTGGATCTGACTGACCTGACTGGATCTGACTGGACTGGACTGGACCTGACCTGGACCTGACTGGATCTGGACTGACCTGGACTGATCTGGATCGACCTGACTGACCTGGATCTGGATCCGATCTGGACTGACTGACCTGGACTGGATCTGGACCTGACTTGGACTGACCTGGACTGACCTGGACTGACCTTGACTGACCTGACTGGACCTGGACCTGGATCGATTGATCTGGATCTGACCTGACCGACCTGACTGGATTTGGACTGGACTGACCTGGACCTGGACTGGACCGACCTGAATCGATTTGGACTGACCTGGACTGACCTGACTGATTTGACCTGGATCTGACTGACCTGACTGACCTGGACTGACCTGGACTGGATCTGGACTGATCTGGACTGGATCTGGACTGGATCTTGGACTGGATCTGGACTGACCTGACTGACCTGACTTGGACCTGACTGACTGGACTGACCTGGACCGACCTGGACTGACCTGGACCTGACCTTGGACTGGACTGACCTGACTGACCTGGACCTGGACTGGATCTGGACTGATCTGGACTGGATCTTGACCGACCTGGACTGACCTTGGACTGGGATCTGACTGGACTGACCTGGATCTGGACCGATCTGACCGACTTGGACTGGATCTGACCGATCTGGACTGACCTGGACTGACCGACTGGATCTGACCTGGACCTGATTTGGACCTGACTGGATCTGGACTGACCTGACCTGACCTGACTGACCTGGACTGGATCTGGACTGATCTGGACTGGACCTGACCGACCTGACTGGATCTTGACTGACCTGACTGGACCTGGACCGATCTGGACTGGATCTGGACTGACCTGGACTGGACCTTGGACTGGACCTGACCGACCGGACTGACCAAAATCTGGACTGACCTGGACTGACCTGACCGGACCTGGACTGGACCTGACCGATTGACTGGACTGATCTGGACTGGATCTGGACTGGACCTGGACTGGACCTGACCGACCTGGACTGATTGGACCGACCTGGACCTGGACTGGATCTGGACCTGACCTGGACCGGATCTGGACTGGACTGGACCTGGACTGACTGGACTGGACTTGACCGACTCTGACCGACCTGGACTGGACTGGACTGACCTGGACCTGGACCGACCTGGACTGGATCTGACCGATCTGGACTGGACCTGGACTGGATCTGGACTGGATCTGGACTGACCTGGACTGGACCTGGACTGGATCTGGACTGACCTGGACTGACCTGGACTGGATCTGACTGACCTGACTGACCTGACTGGACTGACTGGACTGGATCTGGACTGACCTGGACTGACCTGGACTGGATCTGGACTGACCTGACTGGATCTGGACTGACCTGGACTGACTGGACTGGATCTTGACTGACCTTGGACTGGATCTGGACTGACCTGACTGGACTGACTGACCTGGACTGACCTGGACTGGACCTGACTGGACCTGGACTGGATCTGGACTGACCTGGACTGATCTGGACTGATCTGGACTGACCTGACTGGACCTGGACTGGATCTGGACTGGATCTGGACTGGATCTGACTGACCTGGACTGATCTGGACTGACCTGACCTGACCTGGACTGGATCTGGACTGACTGGACTGACTGGACTGACCTGGACTGGATCTGACTGACCTGGACTGACCTGACCGACCTGGACTGACCTGACTGGATCTGGACTGGATCTGACTGACCTGGACTGACCTGGACTGATCTGGACTGGACTCTGGACTGACCTGGACTGGACCTGGACTGGATCTGGACTGACCTGGACTGGACCTTGGACCGACCTGGACTGACCTGGACTGACCTGGACTGGACCTGGACTCGACCTGGGACTGGATCTGGACTGACCTGACCGACCTGACTGGATCTGGACTGACCTGGACCGACCTGGACTGGACCTGGACCGACCTGACCGATCTGGACCTGACCTGGACTGGACCTGACCTGGACGATCTGACCGACCTGGACTGGACCTGGACTGACCTGACTGATCTGGACTGGATCTGGACTGACCTGGACTGGATCTGGACTGACCTGGACTGACCTGGACTGGACCTGGACTGGATCTGGACTGGACCTGGACTGACCTGGACTGACCTGGACTGGACTGACCGATCTGGACTGGACCTGGACTGACTGACCGACTGGACTGGACTGACTGGATCTGACTGGATCTGACTCGATCTTGACTGACCTGGACTGACCTGGACTGGATCTGGACTGACCTGGACTGGATCTGGACTGGACCTGGACTGACCTGACTGACCTGGACTGGATCTGGACTGACTGGACCTGGACTGACCTGGACTGACCTGGACTGGATCTGGACTGACTGGACTGGACCTGACTGACCTGACCTGGACTGGATCTGGACTGACTGGACTGACCTGGGACTGACCTGGACTGGACCGACCTGGACTGGATCTGACTGGATCTGACTGGACTGGATCTGGACTGGACTGACCGATCTGGACTGACCTGGACTGGACCTGACTGGACCTGACCGACTGGACTGACCTGGACTGGACCTGGACTGACCTGACTGGACCTGGACTGACCTGACTGACCTGACTGACCTGACTGATCTGGACTGGACCTGGACTGACCTGACCGATCTGGACTGATCTGGACTGGACCTGGACTGGACCTGACTGGATCTGGACTGACCTGGACTGACCTGGACTGACCTGGACTGACCTGGACTGGATCTGGACTGGATCTGGACTGGACTTGACTGGACCTGGACTGACCTGGACTGACCTGGACTGACCTGGACTGGATCTGACCGACCTGACTGACCTGGACTGACCTGGACTGGATCTGGACTGACCTGGACTGGACCTGGACTGGACCTGGACTGACCTGCTGACTGGACCTGGACTGACCTGGACTGGATCTGGACTGACCTGGACTGACCTGACTGGATCTGGACTGACCTGGACTGACTTGGACTGACCTGACTGACCTGGACTGGATCTGGACTGACCTGGACTGACCTGACTGGATCTGGACTGGACTGACTGGATCTGACTGACCTGGACTGGACCTGGACTGGATCTGGACTGACCTGACCGACCTTGACTGGATCTGGACTGGATCTGACTGATCTGGACTGACCTGGACTGACCTGACCGGATCTGGACTGACCGACCTGACTGACTGACTGACCTGGACCGGACCTGACTGGATCTGGACTGACCTGGACTGACCTGGACTGGATCTGGACTGGACCTGGACTGACCTGACCGACCTGGACCGACCTGGACTGGACCTGGACTGACCTGGACTGACCTGGACTGACTGACTGACCTGGACTGACCTGGACCGACCTGACTGGATCTGGACTGACCTGGACTGACTGATCTGGACTGACCTGGATCTGACCTGGACTGACCTGGACTGACCTGACTGGACCTGACCGATCTGGACTGACCTGGACTGACCTGGACCGACCTGGACTGGATCTGGACTGGACCTGGACTGACCTGGACTGACCTGGACTGACCTGGACTGGATCTGGACTGGACTGGACTGGACCTGGACTGACCTGGACTGGATCTGGACTGGATCTGGACTGGATCTGGACTGACCTGGACTGACCTGACTGGACTGGACTGGACTGGACTGACTGGATCTGGACTGACCTGGACTGACCTGGACTGGATCTGGACTGGATCTGACTGACCTGACTGGACCTGACCGACTGGACTGGACTGACCTGGACTGGACCTGACTGACCTGGACTGGATCTGGACTGGATCTGGACTGGATCTGGACTGACCTGACTGGACCTGGACTGGATCTGGACTGGACCTGGACTGACTTGGACTGACCTGACTGACCTGGACTGGATCTGGACTGATCTGGACTGACCTGGACTGGACCTGGACTGGATCTGGACTCGACTGATCTGGACTGGACTGACCTGGATCTGACCTGGACTGACCTGACTGGATCTGGACTGACCTGACTGACCTGGACTGACCTGGACTGACCTGACTGACCTGACTGGATCTGGACTGACCTGGACTGACTGGACTGACCTGGACTGGATCTGGACTGACCTGACTGACCTGGACTGACCTGACTGACTGGACTGACCTGGACTGGATCTGGGACTGATCTGGACTGGATCTGGACCGACCTGACTGACCTGGACTGACCTGACCGACCTGGACTGATCTGGACTGATCTGACCTGGACTGACCTGGACTGGACCTGACCGACTTGGACCGACTGGACTGGATCTGACCGGATCTTGGACTGACCTGGACTGGACCTGGACTGGATCTGGACTGGATCTGGACTGACCTGACTGACCTGACCGACTGGATCTGGACTGACCTGGACTGACCTGACCGACCTGGACTGGATCTGGACCTGACCTGGACTGGACCTGGACTGGATCTGGACTGACCTGACCGATCTGGACTGACCTGGACTGGACCTGGACTGACCTGGACTGGATCTGGACTGGATCTGGACTGACCTGGACTGGACCTGACTGACCTGACCGGATCTGGACTGGACCTGGACTGGATCTTGGACTGACCTGGACTGGATCTGGACTGGACCTGACCTGGACTGACCTGGATCTGACCTGACCTGGACTGGATCGACCTGACCTGGACTGGATCTGACCTGATCTGACTGGATCTGGACTGGACTGACCTGGACTGACCTGGACTGGATCTGGACTGACCTGGACTGACCTGGACTGACCTGACCTGACTGACCTGGACTGACTGGACTGGACCTGACTGGATCTGGACTGGATCTGGACTGGATCTGGACTGACCTGGACCGATCTGACCTGGATCTGGACTGACTGGACTGACTGATCTGGACTGGACTGACCTGGACTGGATCTGACTGACCTGGACCGACCTGGACTGGACCTGGACTGACCTGGACTGGACCTGGACTGACCTGGGACTGGACTCTGACCTGACCGACCTGGATCTGGACTGACCTGGACTGGACCTGACTGATCTGACCCGATCTTGGACTGACCTGGACTGACCTGACTGATCTGGACTGGATCTGGACTGATCTGACCTGACTTGGACTGACCTGGACTGGACCTGGACTGGACCTGGACTGGATCTGACTGACCTGACTGACCTGGACCTGGATCTGGACTGGATCTGGACTGACTGGACTGGATCTGGACTGATCTGGACTGACCTGACTGGATCTGGACTGACCTGACTGACCTGGACTGGATCTGACCGACTGGATCTGGACTGGACCTGACTGATCTGGACTGACCGACTGGATCGACTGACCGATCTGACTGGACTTGGACTGGACTGACTGACCTGGACTGATCTGGACCGACTCTGACCTGATCTGGACCTGACCTGACTGACCTGGACCGACCTGGACTGATCTGACTGACCTGGACTGACCTGGGACTGGACCGACTGGACCTGGACTGACCTGACTGGACCTGACTGATCTGGACTGGACCTGGACTGATCTGACTGACCTGGACTGACCTGGACTGGACCTGGACTGGATCTGGACTGGACCTGACTGACCTGACTGGATCTGACCTGACTGACCTGACTGACCTGGACTGATCTGGACTGACCTGGGACTGACCTGGACTGGATCTGGACTGGATCTGGACTGGATCTGGACTGACCTGGACTGGATCTGGACTGATCTGACTGACCTGGGACTGGATCTGGACTGACCTGACTGGATCTGGACCGACCTGGACTGACCTGGACTGACCTGGACTGGATCTGGACTGGATCTGGACTGGACCTGGACTGGATCTGACTGACCTGGATCTGGACTTGACTGACCTGGACTGGACCTGGACTGACCTGACTGACCTGACTGGATCTGGACTGACCTGGACCGACCTGGACTGATCTGGACCGACCTGACCGACCTGGACTGATCTGGACTGACCTGGACTGGACCTGGACTGACCAACTGGACCTGGACTGGACCTGACTGACCTGGACTGACCGACTGACCTGGACTGGACCTGGACTGATCTGGACCGGACCTGACCGACTGACTGGACCTGACTGACCTGGACCGACCTGGACTGACCTTGACCGATCTGGACCGACCTGGACTGACCTGACTGGACTCTGACCGACTCTGGACTGGATCTGACCGACCTGACTGACCTGGACCGACCTGACCGACTCCTGGACTGGACTCTGACTGACCTGGACTGACCTGGACTGGACTGGACTGGACCTGGACTGGATCTGACTGACCTGGACTGGATCTGGACTGGACCTGGACTGGACTGGACTGACCTGGACTGACCTGGATCTGGACTGACCTGGACTGACCTGGACTGGATCTGGACCGATCTGGACTGGATCTGGACTGGACCTGACTGGACTGGACTGACCTGGACTGACCTGGACTGGATCTGGACTGACTGACTGGACTGACCTGGACTGGATCTGGACTGGACCTGGACTGGATCTGACTGACCTGGACTGGACCTGGACTGACCTGGACTGACCTGGACTGACTTGACCTGGATCTGGACTGACCTGACTGATCTGGACCGACCTGACTGATCTGGACTGACCTGGATCGACCTGACCTGACTGGATCTGGACTGGACCTGGACTGACCTGACTGACTGGACTGACCTGGACCGGATCTGGACTGACCTGGACTGACCTGACTGGACCTGGACCGACCTGGACTGACCTGGGACTGGACCTGACTGACCTGGACTGACCTGGACTGGATCTGGACTGACCTGACTGATCTGGACTGGACTGGACTGGATCTGGACTGGACCTGGACTGACCTGACTGGATCTGGACTTGGATCGACCGACTCTGGACTGACCTGGACTGGACTGACTGGATCTGGACTGGACTCTGGACTGACCTGGACTGGGACCTGGACTGACCTGGACTGGATCTGACTGACCTGACCGACTGGGATCTGATCTGATCTGACTGGACTGACTGACTGGACTGACCTGACCTGGATCTGGACTGGATCTGGATCTGACCTGGACTGGACCTGACCTGGACTGACCTGGACTGACCTGGACCGATCTGGACTGGATCCTGGACTGACCTGGACTGACCTGGACTGGATCTGGACTGACCTGGACTGGATCTGACTGACCTTGACTGGATCTGGACTGGACTGACTGACTGACTGACCGATCTGGACTGATCTGGACTGATCTGGACTGACCTGACTGACCTGACCGGATCTTGGACCGGACTGGACTGACCTGACTGGACTGATCTGGATCTGATCTTGGACTGATCTGGACTGGACCTGGACTGACCTGGATCTGATCTGGATCTGACTGACTTGACTGACCTGGACTGGACCTGACCGGACCTGGACTGGACCTGACCGACCTGGACTGACCTGGACTGACCTGACCGACCTGGACTGACCTGACCGACCTGGACCGACCTGGACTGACCTGACTGGACTGGACCTGGACTGGACCTGACCGACTTGACCGACCTGACCGACCTGGACTGACCTGGACTGGATCTGGACTGGACCTGGACTGACCTGACCGATCTGGACTGGATCTGACTGACCTGACCGACCTGGACTGACCTGGACTGGATCTGGACTGACCTGGACTGACTTGACTGGATCTGGACTGGATCTGACTGGATCTGGACTGGATCTGGACTGACCTGACTGGACCTGGACTGACCTGACTGACTGACCTGGACTGGACCTGGACTGATCTGGACTGGATCTGACTGATCTGGACTGACCTGGACTGACCTGACTGACTGGACTGATCTGGACTGACCTGGACTGGATCTGGACTGACCTGGACTGGACCTGGACTGACCTGGACTGGATCTGGACTGACCTGACTGACCTGGACTGGACTGACTGGACTGACTGGACTGATCTGGACTGGATCTGACCGACCTGGACTGACCTGACTGGATCTGGACTGGATCTGACTGACCTGGACTGACCTGGACTGACCTGACTGATCTGGACTGGATCTGGACTGACCTGGACTGATCTGGACTGGACCTGGACTGGATCTGGACCGACTTGACCGACCTGGACTGACCTGGACTGGATCTGGACTGACCTGACTGACCTGGACTGGATCTGGACCGACCTGACCGACTGACTGGACCTGACCGACCTGGACTGATCTGGACTGACCTGGACTGACCTGGACCGACCTGACCGACTGACTGGACTGACCTGGACTGGACCTGACCGACCTGGACTGACCTGGACTGACCGACTGGACCTGGACCGACTGACCTGGACTGACCTGACCGACCTGGACTGGACCTGACTGACCTGGACTGACCTGGACTGACCTGGACCGACTTGGACTGACCTGGACTGACCTGACTGACCTGGACTGACCTGGACTGACCTGGACTGACCTGACTGGACTTGACTGGACCTGGACTGACCTGACTGACCTGGACTGATCTGACTGACCGGATCTGGATACCTGGACTGGATCTGGACTGGACCTGGACTGACCTGGACTGGATCTGGACTGACCTGGACCGACCTGACTGGATCTGGACTGACCTGGACTGACCTGGACTGACCTGGACTGGATCTGGACTGGATCTGGACTCTGGATCTGGACTGACCTGACTGGATCTGGACTGACCTGGACTGGACTGGATCTGGATCTGACTGACTGACCTGACCTGACCTGACCTGACTGGATCTGGACTGACCTGGACTGACCTGGACTGGATCTGGACTGACCTGACTGGATCTGGACTGGATCGACTGGACCTGGACTGATCTGGACTGACCTGGACTGGATCAACTGACCTGACCTGGGACTGACCTGGACCTGACCGATCTGGACTGACCTGGACCGACCTGGACTGACCTGACTGACCTGACCTGGACTCTGGACTGACCTGGACTGACCTGACTGGATCTGGACTGACCTGGACTGGATCTGGACTGACCTGGACTGGACTGGATCTGGACTGACCGACCTGACTGACTGGACTGACTGGACTGGACCGACCTGGACTGACCTGACTGGATCTGGACTGACCTGGACTGACCTGGACTGGACTGGACCTGACTGGATCTGGACTGGACCTGACTGACTGGACTGACCTGGACTGACTTGACTGGATCTGGACTGATCTGGACTGACCTGGACTGACCTGACTGGATCTGACCGATCTGGACTGGACCTGACTGACCTGGACTGACCTGACTGGATCTGGACTGGATCTTGGACTGACCTGGACTGGATCTGGACTGGACCTGGACTGACCTGGACTGATCTGACTGATCTGACTGGACCTGGACTGGATCTGGACTGATCTGGACTGACCTGGACTGACCTGACTGGATCTGGACTGACCTGGACTGGACCTGACTGACTGGATCTGGACTGACCTGGACTGGATCTGGACTGACTGACTGGACTGACCTGACCGACCTGGACTGGATCTGGACTGACCTGGACTGGATCTGGACTGACCTGGACTGACCTGGACTGGATCTGGACTGGACCTGACTGGATCTGGACTGACCTGGACTGACCTGGACTGGATCTGGACTGACCTGGACTGACCTGACTGACCTGACTGGATCTGACTGGATCTGGACTGGATCTGGACTGGATCTGGACTGACCTGACTGGATCTGGACTGGACCTGACTGACTGACCTGGACTGGATCTGACTGGATCTGGACTGGATCTGGACTGACCTGACTGACTGACCGACTGGATCTGACTGATCTGGACTGGATCTGACTGGATCTGGACTGACCTGACTGACCTGGACTGATCTGGACTGATCTGGGACTGACCTGGACTGACCTGGACTGGACCTGGACTGGATCTGGACTGACCTGGACTGACCTGACTGGATCTGACCGATCTGGACTGGACCTGACCGACTGGACTGACCTGGACTGGATCTGGACTGACCTGACTGACCTGGACTGATCTGGACTGGATCTGACCGACTGGACCTGGACTCGACCTGGACTGACCTGGACTGACCTGGACTGGATCTGGACTGGATCTGACCGACTGGACTGGATCTGGACTGGATCTGGACTGGATCTGACTGACCTGGACTGACCTGACCTGGACTGACCTGGGACTGACCTGGACTGGATCTGGACTGACCTGGACTGACCTGACTGGACCTGGACTGACCTGGACTGATCTGGACTGACCTGGACTGGATCTGGACTGGATCTGACTGGACCTGACTGACCTGGACTGACCTGGACTGACCTGGACTGGACCTGGACTGGATCTGACTGGATCTGGACTGGATCTGACCTGGACTGGATCTGACTGGATCTGGACTGATCTGGACTGACCTGGACTGACCTGGACTGGATCTGGACTGACCTGGACTGGATCTGGACTGGATCTGGACTGGATCTTGACTGACTGGACTGGATCTGGACTGGACCTGGACTGACCTGGACTGGATCTGACTGACCTGGACTGACCTGGACTGACCTGGACTGGATCTGGACTGACCTGGACTGACCTTGGACTGGATCTGGACTGGACCTGGACTGATCTGACTGACCTGACTGGACCTGGACTGACCTGACTGGATCTGGACTGACCTGACTGGATCTGGACTGGACTGGACTGGATCTGGACTGACCTGACTGACTGGACTGGATCTGACTGACTGACTGACCTGACCGATCTGGACTGGATCTGGACTGATCTGGACTGACCTGGACTGGACTCTGGACTGGATCTGACTGATCTGACCGGATCTGACTGACCTGACTGGATCTGACCTGACCTGGACTGACCTTGACTGGACCTGGACTGGACCTGGGACTGGACCTGGACCGACTGGACTGATCTGGACTGGATCTGACTGGACCTGACTGGACTGGACCCATCTGACCTGGACTGATCTGACTGATCTGACTGGACCTGGACTGGACTGGACCGACTGACTGGACCTGGACTGATCTGACTGGACCTGACCTGACCTGGACTGGACCTGGACTGACCTGGACTGGACCTGACTGGATCTTGGACTGACCTGACTGACCTGGACTGACCTGACCGGATCTGGACTGGATCTTGACTGGATCTGACTGACTGGACTGATCTGGACTGACCTGGACTGACCTGGACTGGATCTGGACTGGATCTGGACTGGATCTGGACTGACCTGGACTGACTGACTGACCTGGACTGACCTGGACTGACCTGGACCTGATCTGGACTGACCTGACTGACCTGGATCTGACTGGATCTGGACTGACCTGGACTGGATCTGGACTGACCTGGACTGATCTGACTGATCTGGACTGGACCTGACCTGGACTGGACCTGGATCTGACTGACCTGGACTGACTGACTGGACCTGACTGGACTGGACTGACCTGACCTGGATCTGGACTGACCTGACTGATCTGGACTGGATCTGGACTGACTGACTCGACCTGGACTGATCTGACTGACTCTGACTGACCTGGACTGGATCTGGACTGACCTGGACTGGATCTGACCGATCTGACTGACCTGGACCGACTGGACTGACCTGACTGGATCTGACTGGACCTGGACTGGATCTGGACTGACCTGACTGACCTGGACTGACCTGGACTGGACCTGGACTGGATCTTGACTGACCTGGACTGACCTGGACTGGACCTGACTGGATCTGGACTGGATCTGACTGGATCTGGACTGACCTGACTGACCTGGACTGACCTGGACTGGATCTGGACTGACCTGACTGACCTGACCTGGACTGGATCTGGACTGACCTGGACTGACCTGGACTGACCTGGACTGGACCTGACTGGATCTGGACTGGACCTGACCGACCTGGACTGATCTGACTGACCTGACTGACCTGACCTGACTGGATCTGGACTGGATCTGGACTGACCTGACTGGATCTGGACTGACCTGGACTGACCTGGACTGACTGACTGGACTGACCTGACTGGACCTGGACTGGATCTGGATCTGGATCTGACCTGACTGGACCTGGACTGACCTGGACTGACTGACTGGATCTGACTGACCTGGACTGGACTTGGACTGACCTGGACTGACCTTGGACTGACCTGGACTGGACCTGGACTGGATCTGGACTGACCTGGACTGACCTGGACTGGATCTGACTGAACCTGACTGACTGGACTGACCGATCTGACTGACCTGGACCGACCTGGACTGGACCTGGACTGGATCTGGACTGACCTGGACTGGATCTGGACCGACCTGGACTGACCTGGACTGACCTGGACTGGATCTGACTGGACTTGGACTGACCTGGACTGACCTGGACTGACTGGACTGGATCTGGACTGGATCTGGACTGACCTGGACTGGATCTGGACTGACCTGGACTGACCTGGACCGACCTGGACTGATCTGGACTGGATCTGGACTGGATCTGGACTGACCTGGACTGGACCTGGACTGACCTGGACTGGATCTGGACTGACCTGGACTGACCTGGACTGGATCTGGACTGACCTGGATCTGGACTGACCTGGACCGGATCTGACTGGATCTGGACTGACCTGGACTGACCTGGACTGACTGGACTGGATCTGGACTGACCTGGACTGGATCTGGACCGATCTGGACTGACTTGACTGGACCGACTTGGACTGGATCTGACTGACCTGACTGACCTGGACTGGATCTGACCTGACTGGATCTGGACTGGATCTGGACTGACCTGACTGGATCTGGACTGGATCTGGACTGGATCTGGACTGACCTGGACTGGATCTGGACTGGACCTGACTGATCTGGACCGACTGGATCCTGGATCTGACCTGGATCTGACCGATCTGGACTGACCTGACCTGGACCTGGACTGACCTGGACTGATCTGACTGACTGGACTGGATCTGGACTGGACCTGACTGGACCTGACTGATCTGGACTGGATCTGGACTGGATCTGGACTGATCTGGACTGGATCTGGACTGACCTGACTGGATCTGGACTGACTTGGATCTGACTGACTGGATCTGACTGATCTGACTGACCTGGACTGGATCTGGACTGACCTGACCGGACTGGATCTGACTGGATCTGGACCTGGATCTGACTCTGGATCTGACTGGATCTGGACTGGACCTGGACCTGATCTGGACTGACCTGGACCGACTGGATCGACTCTGGACCGACTCTGGACTGGATCTGGACTGACCTGGACTGGACTCTGACCGACCTGACTGGATCTGGACTGACCTGGACTGGATCTGGACTGACCTGACTGGATCTGACCTGGATCTGGACTGGATCTGGACCGACCTGGACTGGATCTGGACTGACCTGACTGACCTGGACTGACCTGACCGATCTGACCGATCTGACTGACCTGACTGGACTCTGACTGGACTGGATCTGACCTGGACTGACCTGACTGACTGACTGGACCTGACCTTCGACCTGACTGGACCTGGACTGACCTGGACTGGATCTGACCGACTTGGACTGGATCTTGGACTGACCTGGACTGGATCTGGACTGACTGGACTGGATCTGGACTGGACCTGGACTGGATCTGGACTGGATCTTGGACTGACCTGACTGGATCTGGACTGACCTGGACTGACCTGACTGGACTGGACCGACTGGACCGACCTGACTGGATCTGGACTGGATCTGGACTGACCTGGACTGACCTGGACTGACCTGGACTGGATCTGGACTGACCTGGACTGACCTGGACTGGACCTGACTGGACTGACCTTGACTGGACCTGACTGGATCTGGACTGGATCTGGACTGGATCTGACTGACCTGACTGATCTGGACTGATCTGGACTGACCTGGACTGACCTGACCGATCTGGACTGACCTGGACTGGATCTGGACTGGATCTGGACCGACCTGACCTGACCTGGACCTGACCTGGATCTGACTGGACTGACTGGATCTGGACTGACCTGACTGGATCTGGACTGATCTGACTGGACTGACCTGGACTGATCTGACTGGACTGGACTGGACCTGACTGGATCTGGACTGGATCTGGACCGATCTGGACTGACCTGGACTGATCTGGACTGACTGGACTGGATCTGGACTGACCTGGACCGATCTGACTGGATCTGGACTGACCTGGACTGGATCTGGACTGATCTTGGACTGGATCTGGACTGACCTGACTGACCTGGACTGACCTGGACTGGATCTGGACTGGATCTGACTGGATCTGGACTGACCTGGACTGGATCTGACTGGATCTGGACTGACTCTGGACTGACCTGGACTGACCTGGACTGGATCTGGACTGGATCTGGACTGACCTGGACTGACTGACCTGACTGGATCTGACTGATCTGGACCTGGATCTGGACTGATCTGGACCTGGACTTGACCGATCTTGACTGGACCTGACTGATCTGGACTGACCTGGACTGGATCTGGACTGGATCGACCTGACTGGATCTGGACTGGATCTGGACTGACCTGGACTGATCTGGACTGGATCTGGACTGACCTGGACTGACCTGACTGGATCTGGACTGATCTGGACTGATCTGGACTGGATCTGACTGGATCTGGACTGACTCCAACTGACCTGACTGGATCTGGACTGACTTGGACTGGACCTGACTGACTCTGGACTGGACTGGATTGACCGGATCTGGACTGACCTGGATCGACTGACTGACCTGGACTGACCTGGACTGACCTGACCGATCTTGACTGACCTGGACTGACTGACTGGACTTGGACTGACCTGACTGGATTTGACTGACCTGACTGGATTTGGATTGATTTGGATTGATTTGGACTGATTTGGATTGATTTGATTGATTTGGATTGATCGGATTGATTTGGATTGATTTGATTGATTTGATTGGATTTGGATTGATTTGGATTGATTTGATTGGATTTGATTGATTTGGATTGGATTTGGATTGATTTGGATTGATTTGGATTGATTTGGATTGATTTGGATTGATTTGGATTGGATTTGGATTGGATTTGGATTGGATTTGGATTGGATTTGGATTGGATTTGGATTGGATTTGGATTGGATTTGGATTGGATTTGAATTGGATTTGGATTGGATTTGGATTGGATTTATTATTTGAAAAATGAAACTCTACAAATGTTTACAACAATAATTCTATTTTTTTCCGTATTTTTTTCTCATTGTACAATGGATCGGAATCCTAGAAATCGAACACCATAAACCATCCACACCATCCGAGTGAAACACGCCAACGCACAAGCACATGCACATTTTTATCTGCGTATATCGGTACGACGGTTTATAAATTTATGATAATCGATAAGTTTTATCATCGTGCCCCCGCGTGGGCGATGTCAGCTCTGCAGCGTAGATTAAGGGTATGCGATAACCAATCGTGTCGAAATAAAATGAAACGAAATACGGAAGTTCACAATGCTTTAGTGACGAAACGAAACAAAAATATTGTTTGGGCAATGCGCTTCTAAATCTGCTGAACCAAAAATTCCAAATTGAAATGGCGCATACTCCTAATTCGGCATCAAACATTGTGTACTGTGGCTGACCCCTCGCTGGGTGTGTGTGAATCGTGTGCAGTGACGGTGGTGATGCCAAAGTGTCATGAAAACCGGTCAGAAGTCCATCGTAGGTGCGCACATGCACATAAATATGATCAATTAGACCACCCTTGGTGCTGATATCGATGAATGACCCAATTCGCAGACACATACACAGCCGGTCTGATGGTCAGATGATTCATAATTTCCATCAGGAATGATTTGAAAAATATGAGTTTGTCGGTAAACTAGGAATGTGTTTGCTATGGTAATGAAAAATACATAAACCGGTGGTCATGCTGCACTTGGGAAAACTGGCCGTTACTCCAGTGCTGGCCCATGCGTGCAAAAAGGAGAGGCAAAAAAATAGCCATGGCATAGCTAAACAAATTAATATTCGTTCCCAGACCCTGCTGTTATGCTTTGTGGTAATACAGAGTAGAGAGAGACTAATACGGCGTGCTGCTGAGTTGATTGACTATCAGATCAATTGCATTCCTGGGGGAGGCTTGGATAATTTAATAAAGTCATACCGAGTTTAAGTGCAATTTCCTGGTGGGCTGTTTAATAGGCTGTGGTGCACACAAATCAATCAGCAATCATTTGTGACTCGTTTTGATTAGTGGCTGTTAAATGGAATGGAATCCATTTAACAGCTAAAAATATTTTCCATTGGAACGTAATTGGCTTTGTGCAATTGAATAATATTGGAACAATGGTAATGAAGAATAAGATACATGTTTAGCCATTTTTGGCACACGTCAGTAATCACTTTCTGTGGCTGATGAGATTTTAAGCCGATCACACGATGATAATTATCCATTGCTGTGATTTATTTCATTCAATGGAGATCAGTATCGGATTATGGAACGAAATCTTTTTCTTCGTGCAAGTATTCAAGGCCTAGCGTAGGGAATTTCATATGAGGTACTTCAACGACGTGGATTGAATTTAAATGACGTTAATGATTCTAATTTAATTTTTATCCATTTCTTATATCTTTCAGGTTTAAAGTTGGTCTTGAAAAGTAGCAAACAACAAGTACCAAGGCTGCAGGTAAATCTGGCACACTCCGAACTTATGTAGTCCATCAACCGGGGCCGTGAATCGTGCGTTGGTCTCGGAAATCCCCTGCTAGTCAAGACGGCAGCCGCGGACACAGTAAAGCGCAAACACTAAAGCGAAGTACACATTACGAAAAATAAAAACAAAAACCAAGGTGCAATAAAAATCGGACGATCGTTTGGCAGCAAATATAGGAGTACATAAATAGCGAGAGTAGACAGACAACCGTTCAGGGGCGCTGCCAGGGTATCAAACAAATTAGGGTAATTTGAATATGAGTACCTTCAGTCAATATTCCAAAGTTTTAGCAATGAAAATGTTTGTCCCCTTTGTTCTGGGCAGCAGCTTATCGTCTGAGTAACAGTGAAAGATTCTAAGCAAAATATGTACTATGTTGCTCCACAAAATCAAGGGGTAATAGTCCTCCGGAAATTTTATACTACACCCCCATCTGCTTCAATACGGATAATGATTATGCTGCAAAGAGATGTACCGGTCAAGGACCAAAAATTTCTTAAATTAAGATGTATAAAAAAAATGCTGCAACGTGTTGTAGTGGTTGCTGGAAGCAGCCGTCCTTCTGAGTCCAACGGCCTTAGTGTGATATTTTATTGGACTTATCACATAGGTGATCGAGGATGACGATGCTAGATTCAGTGCACGGACGCTCTTGGATTCAGAATTTGTGTGAAATTTTGTGTCGGGACGATTGGACCAAAGTATGCAAGACTCCAGGAACAAGGTTGACGTTTCAATTCGCGGTAATGAACAAAGAACAGCTAAGGACAAGCACACAATCCAAATTGTGGTCTCTGTGGTGGTGGACTATACTAGATGGTATTCAACTGGCGGATCCGTCTTTTGTGCAATCCAAGGAAGTCGAAACAGTCCTGGGCCTCGAAACTTTCTTCCAGTTCTTTGAGACCGGGCGAAGAATCTCGATCGGATTAGAGGTACCAAGCCTCACTAAATCCGCATTCGGTTGAGTTGTTTCTGGTGGCTTGTCTGCTAACAAATCCTTTAAAATAGGCCTGCGTTTCTCAGCCACATCCAACCTCGAAAAACTAATACACTCAATTCTTTTTTTATGTCACTTATGTATACGAAAATGTGTACAAAATATGACGTAAAAAGAATGTTTGCCGTATCGGCCGGAGTGAAAAAAAATCAAATTGTTTTTATTTCGATTACTGTTCTGCTCGTATGGAGCCCAGAATTCAGAATACATAATGGGACTTATGATGTGGTCCTCCTATTCGAAGTTATTCTGGTGAGTCACTGGGCCAAATTCAGTAAAATTTACCACAACTTCTTTTTTGGCGATATAAGTCCTATAAAATGTCGCTTTTTTCGTCCTTATTTATGACCAACAACAGGATTCTGTGATCCTTTGGGAACCGGCCCTAAAATGGCCAGATCAATATTTTCGCTCCATATTAGCAATATGGGTATCAAACTTCAGAATTTTGCCAGACAAGTGGAATTATGACATCCGGATATGATGCTGGGGACACTGGCCACCCTGAGATCAGTTCCGAGGCCCTTGAGGAAGCCTCTGAATGCATCAAAATCAGCCATTTTTAAAATCACCAACTATGGAAATGCGGGTGTCAAACTTATGCCTTTTGCTAGACAAGTGGGACTATCACATCCAAATATGATTCTGGGGATATTGGGCACTCTGAGGAGCCCTTAGGAGAGCTTACGGAAGGATCAGAATTGGCCATTTGCAAAATATCACCCTGAGGTCAGTTTGATACTGGGCTGTCCTAGTGTGACCAATATCCCGAGAATCATTTTCGGATGTCAAAATTTCACTAGTCTTGCAAAATACTGAAGCATGATACTCATACTGCTATAGTTTGTATTAATTTGAAAATGGTCGATTTTGCTGTTTTCGGAAGCCTGCTCAAGAGCCTGGTAACCGACCTGAGGGTGGCTAATATCTGCAGAAGCATGGCCCGATGTCAAAGTCCTACTTGTCTTGGAAAATGCTGAAATTTACTCCTATATTGCCATAGTTAATGGTATTTTGATTTAATGGACGATTTTGATGTCTTAAGAGACTTCCTGAAGGGCCTCGGAAATGATTTCAGGGTGGTCAGTGTCCCCAGAATCATATCCGAATGCCATAATTCCACTTGTCTAGCAAAGTTCTGAAGTTTGATACCCATGTTGCTAATAAGAAGCGAAAATATTGATCTGGTTATTTTGGGGCCGGTTCCCAAAGGATCACTTCGAAAAAACCTGTTGATGGTCATTTCTGCAACAGGTGCCACCAGGATTTTTGGTTCTGATATAATCCCTATATACAAATCTATCGAAATGGTATGAATAGGGACGAAAAAAGCGTCCTTTTATTGGACTTATATCGCCTAAAAAGGAACTTGTGGTAAAATTCACTGCATCTGACCCAGTGACCCATGAAGATGGTAGATGATATACACGCACATACTGGATAAATTTTCCTGCGTGAGACCGCAGCATTTTTTCCATTCGCATAATGGAATCAATTCGTCGGAATTGGAAGTTAATACATGCAGCATTACTTCTTCCTATTTGAACCTAATAAGCATGGATTTCTCCTGTGCTTTTCTATACATCGCATCGATTTGGCCACAGTCGGTGTTCAACATCTTAACAAAATGCACAATTTAATCCACGTTCGGCTTCTCGCTGCCGATCGGGAAGCTAAACTCTATTGTGTTGCCAATCGGGAAACTAACTCAGGCCTCTTGAATGACGGATTTCAGGGTTTTTGAATGGCGACTGTCTAGCCACTTGAAAGAAGGCTTCCTTTGCATCTTGAAAGGACGCTTCTGAGCCTCTTGAAAGGAGGCTTCCGAGCCTCTTGAAAGGAGGCTTCCGAGCCTCTTGAAAGGAGGCTTCCGAACCTCTTGAAAGGAGGCTTCCGAGCCTCTTGAAAGGAGGCTTCCGAGCCTCTTGAAAGGAGGCTTCCGGGCCTCTTGAAAGGAGGCTTCCGTGCATCTTGAAAGGAGGCTTCCGAGCCTCTTGAAAGGAGGCTTCCTGGCCTCTTGAAAGGAGGCCTCCGGGCCTCTTGAAAGGAGGCCTGGCCTCTTGAAAGGAGGCCTGGGCCTCTTGAAAGGAGGCTTCCGGGCCTCTTGAAAGGAGGCTTCCTGGCCTCTTGAAAGGAGGCTTCCTGGCCTCTTGAAAGGAGGCTCTGGGCCTCTTGAAAGGAGGCTTCGGGCCTCTTGAAAGGAGGCTTCCGGGCCTCTTGGAAGGAGGCTTCCGGGTCCCTTGTAAGGAGGCTTTCAGGCCACTTGAAAGGAGGCTTTTGGGCCTCTTGAAAGGAGGCCTGGCCTCTTGAAAGGAGGCTTCCGGGCCTCTTGAAAGGAGGCTTCCTGGTCTCTAGAAAGGAGGCCTGGCCTCTTGAAAGGAGGCTCGGGCCTCTTGAAAGGAGGCTTCCGGGCCTCTTGAAAGGAGGCTTCCGGCCTCTTGAAAGGAGGCTTCTGGGCCTCTTGAAAGGAGGCTTCCGGCCTCTTGAAAGGAGGCTTCCGGGCCTCTTGAAAGGAGGCTTCCAGGCCTCTTGAAAGGAGGCTACCTGACCTCTTGAAAGGAGGCTTCTGGGCCTCTTGAAAGGAGGCTTCCGGGCCTCTTGAAAAGAGGCTTCCGGGCCTCTTGAAAGGAGGCTTCTAGGCCTCTTGAAAGGAGGCTTCCGGGCCACTTGAAAGGAGGCTTCCGGGCCTCTTGAAAGGAGGCCTGGGCCTCTTGAAAGGAGGCTTCCGGCCTCTTGAAAGGAGGCTTCCGGGCCTCTTGAAAGGAGGCCTGGCCTCTTGAAAGGAGGCCTGGCCTCTTGAAAGGAGGCTTCCGGGCCTCTTGAAAGGAGGCTTCCGGCCTCTTGAAAGGAGGCCTGGGCCTCTTGAAAGGAGGCTTCCGGGCCTCTTGAAAGGAGGCTTCCGGGCCTCTTGAAAGGAGGCTTCCGGGCCTCTTGAAAGGAGGCCTGGCCTCTTGAAAGGAGGCTTCCGGGCCTCTTGAAAGGAGGCTTCCGGGCCTCTTGAAAGGAGGCCTGGCCTCTTGAAAGGAGGCTTCCGGGCCTCTTGAAAGGAGGCTTCTGGCCTCTTGAAAGGAGGCTTCTGGCCTCTTGAAAGGAGGCTTCCGGGCCTCTTGAAAGGAGGCTTCCGGGCCTCTTGAAAGGAGGCTTCCGGGCCTCTTGAAAGGAGGCTCTCGGCCTCTTGAAAGGAGGCTTCCGGGCCTCTTGAAAGGAGGCTTCCGGGCCTCTTGAAAGGCCTCTTGAAAGGCCGGGCCTCTTGAAAGGAGGCTTCCGGGCCTCTTGAAAGGAGGCTTCCGGGCCTCTTGAAAGGAGGCTTCCGGGCCTCTTGAAAGGCCTCTTGAAAGGCCGGGCCTCTTGAAAGGAGGCTTCCGGGCCTCTTGAAAGGAGGCTTCCGGGCCTCCTGAAGGGAGGCTTCCGGGCCTCCTGAAAGGAGGCTTCGGGCCTCTTGAAAGGAGGCTTCCTGGCCTCTTGAAAGGAGGCTCTGGGCCTCTTGAAAGGAGGCCTGGGCCTCTTGAAAGTAGGCTTCCGGGCCTCTTGAAAGGAGGCTTCCTGGCCTCTTGAAAGGAGGCTTCCTGGCCTCTTGAAAGGAGGCTTCCGGGCCTCTTGAAAGGAGGCTTCCGGGCCTCTTGAAAGGAGGCTTCTGGGCCTCTTGAAAGGAGGCTTCTGGCCTCTTGAAAGGAGGCTTCCGGGCCTCTTGAAAGGAGGCTTCGGGCCTCTTGAAAGGAGGCCTGGCCTCTTGAAAGGAGGCTTCCGGGCCTCTTGAAAGGAGGCCTGGGCCTCTTGAAAGGAGGCTTCCGGGCCTCTTGAAAGGAGGCTTCCGGGCCTCTTGAAAGGAGGCTTCCGGGCCTCTTGAAAGGAGGCTTCCGGGCCTCTTGAAAGGAGGCTTCCGGGCCTCTTGAAAGGAGGCTTCCGGGCCTCTTGAAAGGAGGCTTCCGGGCCTCTTGACAGGAGGCTTCCTGGTCTCTTGAAAGGAGGCTTCCTGGCCTCTTGAAAGGAGGCTTCCTGGCCTCTTGAAAGGAGGCTTCCTGGCCTCTTGAAAGGAGGCTTCCTGGCCTCTTGAAAGGAGGCTTCCTGGCCTCTTGAAAGGAGGCTTCCGGGCCTCTTGAAAGGAGGCTTCCTGGCCTCTTGAAAGGAGGCTTCCTGGCCTCTTGAAAGGAGGCTTCCTGGCCTCTTGAAAGGAGGCTTCCTGGCCTCTTGAAAGGAGGCTTCCTGGCCTCTTGAAAGGAGGCTTCCTGGCCTCTTGAAAGGAGGCTTCCTGGCCTCTTGAAAGGAGGCTTCCTGGCCTCTTGAAAGGAGGCTTCCCTGGCCTCTTGAAAGGCGCCTTCCCGGCCTCTTGAAAGGCGGCTCCCCGGCCTCTTGAAAGGAGGCTTCCCGGCCTCTTGAAAGGAGGCTTCCTGGCCTCTTGAAAGGAGGCTTCCTGGCCTCTTGAAAGGAGGCTTCCAGGCCTCTTGAAAGGAGGCTTCCTGGCCTCTTGAAAGGAGGCTTCCTGGCCTCTTGAAAGGAGGCTTCCTGGCCTCTTGAAAGGAGGCTTCCTGGCCTCTTGAAAGGAGGCTTCCTGGCCTCTTGAAAGGAGGCTTCCCGGCCTCTTGAAAGGAGGCTTCCTGGCCTCTTGAAAGGAGGCTTCCTGGCCTCTTGAAAGGAGGCTTCCTGGCCTCTTGAAAGGAGGCTTCCTGGCCTCTTGAAAGGAGGCTTCCTGGCCTCTTGAAAGGAGGCTTCCGATCCTCTTGAAAGGAGGCTTCCTGGCCTCTTGAAAGGAGGCTTCCTGGCCTCTTGAAAGGAGGCTTCCTGGCCTCTTGAAAGGAGGCTTCCTGGCCTCTTGAAAGGAGGCTTCCTGGCCTCTTGAAAGGAGGCTTCCTGGCCTCTTGAAAGGAGGCTTCCTGGCCTCTTGAAAGGAGGCTTCCTGGCCTCTTGAAAGGAGGCTTCCTGGCCTCTTGAAAGGAGGCTTCCTGGCCTCTTGAAAGGAGGCTTCCTGGCCTCTTGAAAGGAGGCTTCCCGGCCTCTTGAAAGGAGGCTTCCTGGCCTCTTGAAAGGAGGCTTCCTGGCCTCTTGAAAGGAGGCTTCCTGGCCTCTTGAAAGGAGGCTCCCGTGCCTCTTGAAAGGAGGCTTCCTGGCCTCTTGAAAGGAGGCTTCCTGGCCTCTTGAAAGGAGGCCTGGCCTCTTGAAAGGAGGCTTCCTGGCCTCTTGAAAGGAGGCTTCCGGCCTCTTGAAAGGAGGCTTCCTGGGCCTCTTGAAAGGAGGCTTCCGGCCTCTTGAAAGGAGGCTTCCTGGCCTCTTGAAAGGAGGCTTCCTGGCCTCTTGAAATGAGTCTTCCGGGCCTCTTTAAAGGAGGCTTTAAGGCCTCTTGAAAGGAGGCTTCCTGGCCTCTTGTAAGGAGGCTTTCGGGCCTCTTATAAGGAGGCTTCCGGGCCTCTTATAAGGAGGCTTCCGGGCCTCTTGAAAGGAGGCTTCCAGGCCTCTTGAAAGGAGGCTTCCGAGCCTCTTGAAAGGAGGCGTCTGGGCCTCTTGAAAGGAGGCTTCCGGGCCTTTTGAAAAGAGGCATCCAAGCCTCTTGAAAGCAGGCTTCCGGGCCTCTTGAAAGGAGGCTTCCGGCCTCTTGAAAGGAGGCCTGGCCTCTTGAAAGGAGGCTTCCGGGCCTCTTGAAAGGAGGCTTCTGGCCTCTTGAAAGGAGGCTTCCGGGCCTCTTGAAAGGAGGCTTCCGGGCCTCTTGAAAGGAGGCTTCCGGGCCTCTTGAAAGGAGGCTTCCGGGCCTCTTGAAAGGAGGCTTCTGGCCTCTTGAAAGGAGGCTTCCGGGCCTCTTGAAAGGAGGCTTCCTGGCCTCTTGAAAGGAGGCTTCTGGGCCTCTTGAAAGGAGGCCTGGGCCTCTTGAAAGGAGGCTTCCGGGCCTCTTGAAAGGAGGCTCTGGGCCTCTTGAAAGGAGGCTTCCGGGCCTCTTGAAAGGAGGCTTCTGGCCTCTTGAAAGGAGGCTTCCGGGCCTCTTGAAAGGAGGCCTGGGCCTCTTGAAAGGAGGCTTCCTGGCCTCTTGAAAGGAGGCTTCCTGGCCTCTTGAAAGGAGGCTTCCTGGCCTCTTGAAAGGAGGCTTCCGGGCCTCTTGAAAGAAGGCTTCCGGGCCTCTTGAAAGAAGGCTTCCGGGCCTCTTGAAAGAAGGCTTCCGGGCCTCTTGAAAGGAGGCCTGGGCCTCTTGAAAGGAGGCCTGGGCCTCTTGAAAGGAGGCTTCCGGGCCTCTTGAAAGGAGGCCTGGGCCTCTTGAAGGGAGGCTTCCGCGCTTCTTGAAAGGTGGCTTCCTGGCCTGTTGAAAGGAGGCTTCCTGGCCTCTTGAAAGGAGGCTTCCTGGCCTCTTGAAAGGAGGCCTGGCCTCTTGAAAGGAGGCTTCCGGGCCTCTTGAAAGGAGGCTTCCTGGCCTCTTGAAAGGAGGCTTCCGGGCCTCTTGAAAGGAGGCTTCCGGGCCTCTTGAAAGGAGGCTTCCGGGCCTCTTGAAAGGAGGCTTCCGGTAGTTTTGAATGGAGGCCTCCTGGCCTCATGAGAGGAGGCTTGCTGGCCCCTTGAAAGGAGGCCTAAGGGCCTCTTGAAAGGAGGCTTCCTGGCCTCTTGAAAGGAGGCTTCGGGCCTCTTGAAAGGAGGCTTCTGGGCCTCTTGAAAGGAGGCTTCCTGGCCTCTTGAAAGGAGGCTTCCGGGCCTCTTGAAAGGAGGCTTCCTGGCCTCTTGAAAGGAGGCTTCCGGGCCTCTTGAAAGGAGGCCTGGCCTCTTGAAAGGAGGCTTCCTGGCCTCTTGAAAGGAGGCTTCTGGGCCTCTTGAAAGGAGGCTTCCGGGCCTCTTGAAAGGAGGCTTCTGGGCCTCTTGAAAGGAGGCTTCCGGGCCTCTTGAAAGGAGGCTTCCGGGCCTCTTGAAAGGAGGCTTCCGGGCCTCTTGAAAGGAGGCTTCCGGGCCTCTTGAAAGGAGGCTTCCTGGCCTCTTGAAAGGAGGCTTCCGGGCCTCTTGAAAGGAGGCTTCCGGGCCTCTTGAAAGGAGGCTTCCGGGCCTCTTGAAAGGAGGCTTCCGGGCCTCTTGAAAGGAGGCTTCCGGGCCTCTTGAAAGGAGGCTTCCTGGCCTCTTGAAAGGAGGCTTCCGGGCCTCTTGAAAGGAGGCTTCTGGGCCTCTTGAAAGGCGGCTTCCGGGCCTCTTGAAAGGAGGCTTCCGGGCCTCTTGAAAGGAGGCTTTCGAGGCTCTTGAAATGAGGCTTCCGAGCCTCTTGAAAGGAGGCTTCCGAGCCTCTTGAAAGGAGGCTTCCGGGCCCCTATAAAGGAGGCTTCCGAGCCCCTTGAAAGGAGGCTTCCTGGCCTCTTGAAAGGAGACTTCCGGGCCTCTTGAAAGGAGGCTTTCGGGCCTCTTGAAAGGAGGCTTCCGGTCCTCTTGAAAGGAGGCTTCCGGGCCTCTTGAAAGGAAGCTTCCGGGCCTCATGAAAGGAGGCTTCCGGGCCTCTTGAAAGGAGGCCTTCAAGCCTCTTGAAAGGAGGTTTCCGGGCCTCTTGAAAGGAGGCTTCCGAGCCTCTTGAGAGGAGGCTTCCACGCCTCTTGAAAGGAGGCTTCCGGGCCTCTTGAAAGGAGGCTTCCGAGCCTCTTGAAAGGGGGCTTCCGAGTCTCTTCAAAGGAGGCTTCCGAGCATCTTGAAAGGAGGCTTCCGAGCCTCTTGAAAGGAGGCTTCCGAGCCTCTTGAAAGGAGGCTTCGGGCCTCTTGAAAGGAGGCTTCTGGCCTCTTGAAAGGAGGCTTCTGGGCCTCTTGAAAGGAGGCTTCCGGGCCTCTTGAAAGGAGGCTTCCGGGCCTCTTGAAAGGAGGCCTGGGCCTCTTGAAAGGAGGCCTGGGCCTCTTGAAAGGAGGCTTCCGGGCCTCTTGAAAGGAGGCTTCCGGGCCTCTTGAAAGGAGGCTTCCGGGCCTCTTGAAAGGAGGCTTCCGGGCCTCTTGAAAGGAGGCTTCCCTCTTGAAAGGAGGCTTCTGGCCTCTTGAAAGGAGGCTCTGGGCCTCTTGAAAGGAGGCTTCCGGCCTCTTGAAAGGAGGCTTCCGGGCATCTTGAAAGGAAGCTTCCAGGCCTCTTGAAAGGAGGCTTCCGGGCCTCTTGAAAGGAGGCTTCCTGGCCACTTAAAAGGAGGCTTCCTGGCCTCTTAACAGGAGGATTTCTGACCTCTTGAAAGGAGGATTCCTGGCCTCATGAAAGAGGCTTCCTGGCCTCTTGAAAGGAGGCTTCCGAGCCTCTTGAAAGGAGGCTTCCCGGCCTCTTGAAAGGAGGCTTCCAGGCCTCTTGAAAGGAGGCTTCCGGGCCTCTTGAAAGGAGGCTTCCGGGCCTCTTGAAAGGAGGCTTCCCGGCCTCTTGAAAGGAGGCTTCCCGGCCTCTTGAAAGGAGGCTTCCCGGCCTCTTGAAAGGAGGCTTCCCGGCCTCTTGAAAGGAGGCTTTCCGGCCTCTTGAAAGAAGGATTTCCGGCCTGTTGAAAGAAGGATTTCCGGCCTCTTGAAAGGAGGCTTCCGAGCCTCTTGAAAGGAGGCTTCCGAGCCTCTCGAAAGGATGCTTCCGGGCCTTTTGATGGGAGGCTTTCGGTCCTCTTGAAAGGAGGCCTCCGAGCTCTTGAAAGGAGGCTTCCGGGCCTCTTGAAAGGAGGCTTCCTGGCCTCTTGAAAGGAGGCTTCTAAGCCTCTTGAAAGGAGGCCTGAGCCTCTTGAAAGGAGGCTTCCGAGCCTCTTGAAAGGAGGATTTTCCGTCTACACATAAAGCTATGTATGGGGACAAAGAATCAGAAGGAATGAATTTTGGCTGTTACGCCCTTTCAAATGTTGGTCTAGATTTTAGTTCAAAAGCATGTTTCTAACATATCATTCAAAATTTTGTTTAGATCAGGTAGATTGCATTTTGGATTTTTTAAATTTGATCATTCGACGTTTTATCCGTTTTTTCATACGCTGTTCTGGTTGAGGAGGGTAGAATTCAATTGGCTTTGATTTACTTATCGCCATGCATATTATGTGTAAGACGAAGTTTTGAAATTAAAAAAATACACAATTATCAAAACTTTAGCAATAAGCTACGATTGGAATTGTATTACGTCCGCCATTATGCATGTTTTTTCCGAGGTACCCCCTCGGGCCAGCGAAGGTACCCCCAGGGGTACATGTACCCCAGGTTGAGAACCGCTGGGTTAGAGGAATTCAGTGGACGTGAGAAACTTCAATCAGCAGCGGAAGAAATAAATACGATGATAATTTTTCTCCTGAGCTAACAGAATCTTCTGGAGAGCCTGGTGGATTGTTGAAAAATTGAAAGACTACAAAATAGCGAAATATTAGGTACTGATGTTGAAATACCCTCTATTCATTTTTTTCGGCACATGGCACAAAAACAAATTATATGAATTCAGAGAATCAGACGTCACACATAGAACAACATGTGTTGAGTGAGACGTCTGTTTATCTGTGATATCAATGTTATTTTGCCAATACTTCATCGTAGTCGGCTCTGGATAATTTTGTTGATTGATATTTGGTTAAATTACATTTCGTCGAAAGGACGTTTAGTCGAAGGGACATTTGTTCGAAAGAAAATGGTATTCTTATTCTATTCATTAAAACTCTTTCTTTCACTCAATATTTATACAATAATTAGAATAATAAAATTGTCTTCCAAACATAATTCGTTAATTATTGGCTGAAAATTTAATTCCGACCGATAGATTCGCTTTTACGATATAGAAAGAACTCCTATCCTTCGAAATACTTCAAATGCACTTGTCATGAAACGAGTTAGTAGTATCCCATTTAATTTATGGCTTGATAGACACGTTTCTTGATCTCAACAATAAAGTCTTGTCGTCTTGTGACAAGTGAAGACATCTCACTAAAAGAACTTAATGATTTTCTATTCAAAATTACTTAATAGGTATGATGATTATGTGATTTGTTGACTTCTATAACATCTATATTTATGCAACGAAGCTTTACGAGTAGGATTACACGCAGAATGTAAACAAAATCAATGAACTAGCTAAATACATTATTTTTTAGAAGCTCTTGTCAAAATAATAGATCGGTTCAGAGAACAGTATGATTATTCACAATTCACACGATGTTGAACAGCATTGCACATATGAAGAGATAGTGTAACCTGCTTCTGTGAAACTACGAACTCAAATCCCAAACATATATCACTAGAGTGATTCAAATTTTGACTTTTTCGCGCCCCTATGCTTAAACGATGACATTTGATACTAAAATAATCATCTCAAATTTTTAATTCATTTGGTTGTAAATTGACTGAGCACATGCAGTTTGAAGTTTGTATGAAAATTACTATGAAAACAGTAACTTTTGTGAAAAACCGTTACGCAATGTTGCCTAATAAGCACTAAAAATATATGAATACATTGCCAACATAGAAAATTTAGCAAGGGAACAGATCGTCTTTGTTGCGAAACGATTTGATGCTGGCATAAAAAGTTATTACGGAAATACTGAATTGTGGGAAATTCAATTTAACACGTAAAAGAATAGCATCAATATCAATAATGAGCATTTTTGTTTTCTTTATAACTTTGCTTGCAAAAGTCAGATCGCTTCGCAACAACAACTGGCTTTCAGCTTAAGAAGTATTCTATGAAGTTAACGCATTGATTATATTCAAATAGTTTATTGGCCATCTCACGAAACGATCTTTCGCATAAATGGTGATTTCCATAGCAATTTTCATACAATCTTCAAATGACGCGTGCGCATTCAAATTACGTCCAAATTAGCTAAAAATTTAGGAAGTCTATTAAAATGACAAAAACAATCGTTTAAACATAGGGGAGCGAAAAAGTCAAAATTTGAATCACTCTAATATATCACTATATCAGGTTACGCGACACAACTTGTTTACTCAACCAACATATTGAACAAAATGTAATCATGTAAGTGTTTTTAGATTTTAAATCTAGCTTAAAAATGAGTGTTACAATATACAATATACAACTCATTTAAGTTACAATGATGTTCATTATGTCATTCATTGCTATGATGGTGAAAACTTTTCAATTTTATCATTCAAATACGAATTAAACGTGGGGTGTCCATTTACATTTCGTTAAAATTCTTGCCTTTGAAATTCACATCAAGTCAATCTGAGAATCGAAAAAGTTTAACCAGAATGTGAAACATGCCACTAATGATGGAAAGACTACGCCTATGCACCTGCTGCAGTAAGTAACCAAAGTAAAAATCAGCAAAGAGAAGTAAACTGAGTAAGCAGCCGAACGCCAGGTACAACCACGCGGTTAAATTAAGTACCCCACCCTCGTCTGTTGACTGTTGGCATCAGCATGATGGCGTGATTCGGCACCGCAAACGGGTAGACCCAGACACCCAGACCGAGTCTCCGGCTTTAAGTCAACCGACGAAGTGCGCCGCCGTCGTCGTTGTCGTTGTCGCCGTCAGCACCGCCGCCGTCTACATCTACTTTACACGCTCCATTCGGGTTTCAATTTAGTTACAGGTACCTTAGTAGGGGGTAAGCAAGTGCACAATTTGTTCCACCACCATCAGGAGGCGCAATAAGCGCCAGCTGCCTGGTTCTTTTTTTTCCGACGCTGCTGTGATTTACAAAGTTGTGAGCCCCAGTTCGAAGTTCGGTGTCGCTCTGCTGGATGTCAGTTTCCAATCTGTGCTGCTCCGTGTCGTGACTACGGTCTTTGGGAATTTTTTCTCTCTCCCTCGCGACGAAAAATAGGAAAAGTTTCCGTCCAAGTGGAAATTTCATTACCACGACGCTTTTGGCGCGTTATCATCATCAGTTTGGGTGCGAGTGGAAGCTGCTGCCGTTCGTTGGCTGCTGGAAGGTCGTGCAAAGTGCATCTTGCAGTTTTTCTTTCTTCTGGCGGAGAAAACTGGGAATCGGTTAAATTGAGTGAACATAGTGAAGAACAAAATTTCTCAAGAGGGTGCTCTGTAACGCTTGGAGAAGCGCGTTTCTCGTTCGTCCATTACACGGTATTACATGGGTTCAGAATTATCTAAGCGACTTATTGTAGGACATTTAGGCAAATGCATCATCGAAACACATTTCAGATATTTCAAGCATTCTAAATGTTGTGTGATACTGGTTATAACAATGTTATCAATTTCGCGTTAAAATATTCATTGTCACCACTCTGACCATTTTTAATACATAATAATGACTTCAACTTTTCGGAGCGTTTGTATCAAGTTTGAAATGTGTTTCTCTGATGTTCATAATGACTGTCAGTAAGTTTCTTACAATTACACCATCCTTAACACAGTGTTATTAGATTACACTGAAGCAAATCTAGTTCCTTCGCCGGGCCGGGTAACTGGCCCGAAGAGAAAAAAAGCTCTACGTCAGTTCTTGATCCTGGTGGTGAGTGAAGGCAAAAATAGTGAAGAAACGTGTGCTTTTTTTTCTTCTCCATCGTGAAGGCACTCATCGTCACGTGTGCGTCGTTATTGTTGGAGTTGGATCCAGAAGCGGGTGGTTCGAAATCGGAGGAAGAATTCAACGGGAGGCATCGCTAGAAAATGTTTTCAAAAGTAAGTAATAACCGTTACACGATGTGGAGTGACGCGTGAGTCATAAGATTTAACGACTGTAGCCACAGCTGCGGTAATCGTGAACACTGCGGCGATACTTCAAATGTCTTTACGGCATAATTTTCCAAGAATAGTCTTGCCGTAATGTTGTGTCGAGGGTTATTATGAGTTCGAGGAATCCGCGGATTTGACTAGTTTCAACTGGAGTTTGCTTGTTTTAAAGCAGCGTATTAAATGTGATGTCGCGAAGTTGTTGTTTTCTGGGAAAATTTTAATTCGATAACCTGAGGGCTGCCAAGTAAACAACCAAAAAACAATAATTTCGGAATTGGTTAAAGTTTACTATAAATTGTTTCTTGATAACCTTTAGTTTTAATTGAAACTTTTTCTAAATATTATTTTATAAGCTTATAATCCATGTCAATTTAAGCACATCAACAGTGACCAATGCAAAATCCTTTATCTTGACCTATGTTTTTGCTCATACACAGCCAGTATTGACTAGTGTCCTGGAAAAGTTTGTTGTGTTTCCAAGCAATAATATTTGCAGCTGTTATCATTTCTTCAAACTGTTTCACCAAATTGAATCATTTGAGATAAAACGCTTTTTAAAGCACGTTGACCTGCATTTACAAAACAAAGCTTTGACTCCAAAGTCGTACACTCTTTTTTTTCCAGTAAATTTTTTTTTACTTTATATTTGTTTCTTAGTTGTTAATGTTAATATAAAATATATAGCTGTCCAATCCTAAAACATTTTCATGAGTTTCTATACGATAACTGAAAAATTGAACAATCCCTTGACGTTCTATTGAGGTTCCTCAATTCTGGGTAAATAAACTCCTCTGGTTCAATTCTTGCTAGTCTGGGTTCGATGCTCAGATGTTCGATGTTCGATGCCTCCAGATGTCACATACTCGTTGACATCGAAACAGCTTGTGTATCGTGGTTTCTAGTTCTCCTGGACTCGTTTCACAGTATGTCTTTTGAGCATCTAATCTTCTCCTGTAATTGATTTTCAGTGCCCTTGAGCCGCTAAGTTCCCGCCTCGATCGTGATCGCGAACGATTCGGATAGTCCCCGACGGCGGATTTATCCTCCTCTGACGAGAACATTCTCGACGGCGGGATCTCTCTCGTAAATGGCTGTGACATCATGCTCTGTGTATGCGCTCGCCGCAAGCTGACAAAAGTTACGACGTTGGTTGCGCTTGCGGTCCCGTTGTTGTTGTCGGTTGTTGGCTATCCTGGTCATCAATCTTGCAACAGCACTTCGCTGTTCCGCGTTCTGGCACCTTCTTCCGACGTTTTTATCATTGGTATCGTCTATTCCGTATGCCTGCAACATGGCAATCTCTCCGCTTTGAATCAAAGGCATAATCGATTGTACGACAATTCCCCGAAAACCAATTCCCCGAATGCAATTTCCCCGAATGTTATTTCCCCGAATGTAACAATTCCCCGAATGCAATTTCCCCGAATGTAACAATTCCCCGAATGTAACATTTCCCCGAATGGAACAATTCCCCGAAAATAAAATACCTCTTGCAAACACATCTCGCAATCGACTGTATGCGTCCGAAAAAAAGCAGCGTTCAAAGATACGTTCAAGAGTGTCTTATTGGAGATTATAAGCTGAATAGCCTTTGGTAGTAATTGTAGTTCTTGATCCTCCAAGATGTGTTGTTGAAGATAACAGAGTACAGTGTTTTCTAAGGTAGGTATTTTTTTTTCCTAAAATAGTATCAAACTGCAATTCCGATTGAAAGCCTTTTGGTAAATATTTTTTCTATCTTCGGAATCAAACTCCATTCATGTATATACCTTCTTTAAATATATAAGGCAAGGGTGGATGTGAATCCATATAAACAAAAATAATGCGTTTACCCGGAAGGAGGCAATGGTGAATGTGATTCCTTCTTTAAAAAGAATGCATCTGCTCGGAATAATGCAATGGTAAATGTGTCCCTTCTTCAGTGGGGTTTTCACCAGGTAACGAATGTTATTATTCGTTCTTTAAGGTGATTATAGAATGCAGCCCGTGGTGAATTTCAAATTCACCACACGATTATCTACATACATTTCCAAAAGCCCAAATCTGGCGTAATAGTTTTCATACAGAGGCGAAACTCAAATTATGATTGTTCAGCATAACTAAGCAAACGATCTACCATTATTTCAGCCCCATACGCGTTATGGTTCTTTCATCTCGTGCTCTTGAGAAAAATATTGAGAAAAATATTGAACAAAATGGCCGATTTCTGGCTTTATTGTATAATCACCTTAATAACATGTATCTGCCCTGAATATGATAATGAGGGATGTGATGCATTCTTCAAAAGGAGGAATTTTTACAAAATAAGAATATGGTAGATGTGGTCCTTCAAAAATAGGCGTTAGCTAAAAATAATGCAAAGATGAATGAATTAAGAATGAGAATAAGGACTAATCTGATCTGCAGGCGAAATTGGCCAGAATAAGTAAAAAATATATATAAGATCCCTTATTAAGTAAAATGTATTGAATGTATTATATTTCACCGAAAAACATTTTACCGAAATCATTTTCTCAATATAGCATTAGGCGGGCTAATATATTAGCAGTTTTAAAACATATAATTGCTTCATATCAATCATTTATTATACCTGGCAAGCGTGCCACTTGCTTAGTAAACGAATTATCTCCTCTTTTTGATTTATTGCGGACAGAATTTCTGTCTCGAGAGGCCTTAATTCAAAGATGGTATTATCTCCTCCATTCTCATTACACTGAACATACGCGATCATTTAAAGAAGGCGTTGTATCATTCTTTCACTTTTTGCAGACAAACGAGTTCATTAAAAAAAAGGGGCTATCTATCCTCTTTGCCTTATACCGAGCAAATGTGTTCATTTGAGGAAGAAGGAATTTTCTCACCCTGAAGCATCTTACACACCACACCGAGAATCGAACTCGCAACCTCCGGATCGGCAATCATACGCCTTTGCTCGCATGGCTAATTGGATACCCATAGCTTTTTCACGCACTCAAACAAAAGGGAGATGCGTTCGGGGAAATGTTACATTCGGGGAAATGTTACATTCGGGGAATTGTTATTCGGGGAAATTGCATTCGGGGAAATTGCATTCGGGGAATTGTTATTCGGGGAATTGTCGTACAATCGGCATAATCGTTTCAAATCGTCTATCTCTTCAATGATCGAGATGGCTCGGTGCAGGTGGCTACATCAATTTGCGTCCTATCTCGTTCTAGTCTAGTCTCTCAGGTCTAGTCTACACATTCACGGCCAGTTCGTGAAAAAATCCTGGAAAGTGATAGACTCGATTACATCTATCACTTTGGTTGTCAATATGTACCGTGCGGGACCGAAATCCGTACAGCACCGAAATCCGTCTCATGAGATATCAATAAATTAAAGGAGGTTAAAGGTAATTAATGTAGGAATAATTAATCTTATCCTGTTCAGATACTTGACTGTAAGCTTTTAGGGCATAGAATTGGAAAGAAGGCTTTGAAATTAAAAATACAAAAATCAAAAACAAATCTCCACCCACCAAACGCGGAGTTTCTGCCGCCATTTTGTTTTCGGGTAGAGCATAATTGCACCAAAAGTAACTGTGTTTTAATTGCTAATTGCGAATCATTACATAAGATAAGCGGAATACAAATCGAAGGGATCGCTTCTCAAGGTGCGTATTGAACTATTTACAGTGGTAGTTTAGTCAATCAGACTGCTTCAATTTAAATATTTAGTTAAAAAATAGCTGTACGGATTTTGATCCTTTGATTCGAAATCCGTCCACGGTGGACGGATTTCGATTCAGGAGTAGTTGATTTAATTCATTATTTTATCATGTTTTTCGGAGTTTATAATGAGTAAATGTGAAACACTTCAAAAGTAGAAGCCTTCATGCGCCTGTGTCAATGACAAACGTTTTATTTACATTCGATTCCTATTTTCTAATGACTTTTTCATATACTAAGGTGCTTAAGTGTACGGATTTCGATGCCCCACGGTATGTCACATCATAACTAGACCAACATTTGAAAAGGGCGTAACAGCCAAAATTTATTCCTTCTGATTCCTCGTCTACATATCTTGTTATACATGTAGACGAATAATAAGAAGGAATAAATTTTGGCAGTTACGCCCTTTTCAAATGTTGGTCTAGATAAATGTAGTTCAGACATAAAAGCAGCCAGGCCTACTGTGTAGGGTTGTTGAAAATTCATACGAGAATTAATTCTTAACTTGATTTCACAATTAAGCCATAGAATGGAACCCTTTCGTACCAACCGCTTCGTTTACATGATTAGGTGATCGTTATTGTTGATGACCAGATTGCATTACACACAATGGTTTGGGATTATTATTTAAACGAATTAGTAAATAGGTTGAGATACCGCGATCGATGTTTAAGCACCTTTCCAACGGTGCTACAAATCTCTTCCGAGTGTACACCCGTTTCACACTTTTTGAATAGCTACATCACGTATAAATCAGCCATCAGAAACGGAGCGGTTCACAGCACGGCAAACTCAAATTCGGTTCTTCAGCGATTACTTATATGCATATATGAAACCAATATACGATACAGGTCGGACCCAATTATCCGTTTTTTTTTCACTCCTTGCGGTATTCGTGACTTTCGGGTGTATTATGGAAAAATATATTTTTACTATAACTTTGGAGTCCATAGTTTGAACCAACCAATTTTCAAAATGAATGATAAGTCAGGAATCCCATTTGAATGCATCTTGTTGGTTGAGAATAGGTGCAAATAAGAATAGCCTATTTACGGTATTTAGGCTATTTACGCGCATTTTGTACAAAAATAGTATTTTCGTCATAACTTCTGAACCCAAAGTTTGATCTAGTAATTTTTCAATAGAAAACAATGAAACTTTTGAGTCCATTACTATTCAATTTTCATTAGGACACAATGTGAAGGCTCTACAAGACCTAAGCAATTACATCGTTGCAATGCCGACAACCAGTCGCCGCGATTCTATTGTTGAATCTTTGCAGGCAATATTCCATTTACTAACGGTGACAGATTCGCAATCGAAATTAATGGATTTTATATTTAGGAGGGTATTCTGTAAGAAAAAATCTTTTACAAAACCTCTAATTGTAAAGCCATGACGCATTTTGACGTGTTTTACTCATGGTTGTCAATGGCAATTGTACTCAAACAAAGCGTTTTATCACAACGTCGGTGAGGGAAATATTTAGCTGCCCCTTTTTCGCATTTGTATTAGGTGACGAGAAATTTGTTTTTTGTTTTGTTATGATTTAAAAGCCTAATGCTTCTCGTCTATCGTCGTTAATAATCAATTAAAGCCTGTCCACGTTAAATTTCGGACACCCATCCCCCAAAGCGATCTTTTTAAAATTTTCATATACAGCTAAGACGATCCATTTACATGACAGCTGAATCTCTCCGCTTTATGAGTTGCTTTCAGCTTGTTCCAGCTCTTATCCAAATTGATGAATTTGCGACAAATCAACTGGAATCATGTAAGTGTCCGGAATTTAACGTGGACAGGCTTTAAGAGCGAATTCTGCAATCCCACTAATGCATCCAAACACATCGTTTTTTGATGGCAAGGTTTCGTTTACATCTGTCGAATAAGCGACTGCTTCTTCAGTTTTGGATTGATATAAATGGCAAATCGGAAAATTTTGTCTAAAATGCAACAGCTTAATTTACAATCGATCAATTCGTGGAAATTAATTCATGGAAATAAGACTAAATATATAAAATACCCCTACTTTAGTCCCTCCAAATCCAGAACGTTCATGTTTCTTCAAACAATCATATTTTGTATGAATGTGACAGTAATAAATTAATTTGCATTCATGAATTTGACATGTACAATAGACCTCTTCAAAAAGTATAAAAAATTCAACCGGTCAGCCCAGTCAGCATCAAATATCATATGATTTGATTTATGTTTTGTTCGAATAAGTTCAGCTTCTGATTTTTAAGAATTTAA
Organism: Armigeres subalbatus; assembly: GCF_024139115.2. Taxonomy (NCBI): domain Eukaryota; kingdom Metazoa; phylum Arthropoda; class Insecta; order Diptera; family Culicidae; genus Armigeres; species Armigeres subalbatus. The sequence goes on from NW_026942371.1 coordinate 105,979, forward strand.
CGGTAAATCGAATTGGCAATTATATTACTCAAATTTCCAGAGAAAAACCCAGATTAATCCACCTAGCGGTGATGGTGCCTTTCTCGTTCGTTCAAAAGGTTTGGAAAAATCTCAAATAACACCAATATGTGGATTGGTCTTATTTTTCATATTTGTTTATATGCATAAAAAAATTCTCGCCAAACGCAATTTGTTGCAAACAAATCGGATGAGCATAAAAGCAAAAAATGGCATTTTATTTAGTAGTTTTAAAATTAGTATTTTCGCCATAACTTTTGACCCAATTGTACGATCCGGCCAAGTTTCTATAGGAAACAATGGGACAAGATTCTGCGTCGAATGCAATCTGTTGCGAGCGACTTGAGAAGCACACATATTGCACATCAATCACAGTAACTTATATATGACCGGATTCAGTCACAATATGGTTACTGCATCCAGATTTGTTGAAATTGTGTTGCTTGGGGAATAGATGAAGTATAAGTGCTAAAAAAGTGAGCTAGACTTTTTTGAACTCTCTTTCACAATAAATAGTAATTTGACCATAACATCTAAGCCCATAGTCCGATCTGGCTAATTTTCAATAAGAAAATATGAGACATTCTACGTCGAATGCAACTTGTTGTGAGCAAATCGATTGAGGATAAGTGCCCGGAAAATGAGTGACATTTTTTACGCGATTTTTTCGTATGAATTTGGATTTTGGCCATAACTTCTGATCCCATAGTTCGATCTGACCAATTTCAAATAGTAAACAATGGAGCAGGATTCTGCGTCGAATGCAACTTGTTGCGAGCAAATCGGTTGAGAATGAGTTCCCGAAAAATGAGTGACATTTTTTACGCGATTTTTTCGTATGAATTTGTATTTTGGCCATAACTTCTGATCCCATAGTTCGATCTGACCAATTTCAAATAGTAAACAATGCGACAGAATTCTGCGTCGAATGCAACTTGTTGCGAGCAAATCGGTTGAGAATGAGTTCCCGAAAAATGAGTGACATTTTTTACGCGATTTTTTCGTATGAATCTGTGTTTTGGCCATAACTTTCGATCCCATAGTCCGATCTGACCAATTTTAAATAGGAAACAATGGGACAGGATTCTGCGTCGAATGCAACTTGTTGCGAGCAAATCGGTTGAGGATTAGTGCCCGAAAAATGAGTGACATTTTTTACGCGATTTTTTCGTATGAATCTGTGTTTTGGCCATAACTTTCGATCCCATAGTCCGATCTGACCAATTTCAAACAGGAATCAATGCGACAGGATTCTGCGTCGAATGCAACTTGTTGCGAGCAAATCGGTTGAGGATAAGTGCCCGAAAAATGAGTGACATTTTTTACGCGATTTTTTCGTATGAATTTGTATTTTGGCCATAACTTCTGATCCTACACTGCAATTCGAAACTATCCAAAATGAAGTTTGAAAGTATCCAAAATTGAGTACTCCTCCAACACTCCTATTTTGGATACTTTTTTGTTTTGGTAGATGGGTTGATTTTACTATGTTTCGAAGTTTACCGCCGACACTCTGTTTTGGATTGTTTGATTTATATGAAAATATCCAAAACCAAGTGTTGGAACCTCAGTTGTATTTGGATGAAAATTCTGTTGTAATAAAATTCAAAGAGGTTTATAGTCGTTTCATGTCGAAGTGGATCGGTATTATTAAATGTTTACGAGTGAGTAGAAAATAATTATTTATTAAACAAATAAATATCTATTCTTTGCAATTTTAGAATTAACTAACATTATTGAATCGGCATGATTCTCCCGATTCAAAGCTGAAGCAACTTCCGAAGAAGAACGCCAATGCCACAGCGCTATATTGAGGATGCAGCTGCTTGTTCCGTACCAGAGGCAAATTTTTTATTTAAAATATTTGTGAGAGGTAGGAGTTTACGCCATATTCTGATTTTAGATAGTTCCTTCCTACATTACAATAATTCTTTCTTATTTTATAGATGTCAAACTTTGTTCATCGCAGCAGCAGCCGCCACGGCACGCAGCAGCAATATAAATAAACATATTTAATGTATAATGTACAAAATAATGCCGACAATAAAATACAAATGAACATGTGTATATTTCCATAGATTTTAATATACATATCCTTGGGACATTTTGACAAAATTTTAAAATCCAGGTTTCCAGTTTTTTCACCCAAAATCGACTCTTTGAGGAACAGTAAAAATCATCCAAAGTAAAGTGTTTTAAAATAACTCAAAATTAAGTACTTGCCGAAAAACTCAATTTTGAGTGGTTGCACTTAGCTGTCAAGTTGAGTGAAAATGACTTAATTTTGGATTGTTTCGGTTCTCTGTGTATAGTTCGATCTGACCAATTTCAAATAGGAAACAATGGGACAGGATTCTGCATCGAATGCAACTTGTTGCGAGCAAATCGGTTGAGGATAAGTGCCCGAAAAATGAGTGACATTTTTTACGCGATTTTTTCGTATGAATCTGTGTTTTGGCCATAACTTTCGATCCCATAGTCCGATCTGACCAATTTTAAATAGGAAACAATGCGACAGGATTCTGCGTCGAATGCAACTTGTTGCGAGCAAATCGGTTGAGGATAAGTGCCCGAAAAATGAGTGACATTTTTTACGCGATTTTTTCGTACGAATTTGTATTTTGGCCATAACTTCTGATCCCATAGTCCGATCTGACCAATTTCAAATAGGAAACAATGCGACAGGATTCTGCGTCGAATGCAACTTGTTGCGAGCAAATCGGTTGAGGATAAGTGCCCGAAAAATGAGTGACATTTTTTACGCGATTTTTTCGTACGAATTTGTATTTTGGCCATAACTTCTGATCCCATAGTCCGATCTGACCAATTTCAAATAGGAAACAATGGGACAGGATTCTGCGTCGAATGCAACTTGTTGCGAGTAAAGGGGTTGAGGATAAGTGCCCGAAAAATGAGTGACATTTTTTACGCGATTTTTTCGTATGAATTTGTATTTTGGCCATAACTTCTGATCCTATAGTTCGATCTGACCAATTTCAAATAGGAAACAATGGGACAGTATTCTGCGTCGAATGCAACTTGTTGCGAGCAAATCGGTTGAGGATAAGTGCCCGAAAAATGAGTGACAATTTTTGAGTAGTTTTGCGCGCACACACACACACACATACACACACACAGACATCACCTCGATTCGTCGAACTGAGTCGATTGGTATATAACACTATGGGTCTCCGGGCCTTCTATAAAAAGTTTGTTTTTGGAGCGATCATATAGCCTTTACCGTATACTTAGTATACGAGAAAGGCAAAAAGGCAAAAAAATAAACTTTGGCCATATCTGTTTAATACCGATCTGTTTAATTTTCAATACGAAACAATGGGACAAGATTCCGCGTCGAATGCAACTTGTTGCGAGCAAATCGGTTGAGGATAAGTGCCTGATAAATGAGTGAGATTATTTTGCGCACACACATACACACACATACTCACACGCACACACAGACATCACCTCAATTCGTCGAGCTGAGTCGATCGATATATAACACTATGGGTCTCCGGGACTCCTATAAAAAGTTCGTTTTTGGAGCGAACATATAGCCTTTACGTATACTTTGTATACGAGAAAGGCAAAAAGAGGTATAGTAATATAATAAATTATCAAGGATTTCATTAAACAATGACTTTTAGGGGAAACAGTGTTTTTATGCACTTAAAAGCTCTAAAATCACTTTAACATGGTCAAAACATGAACGAAATGAATCGCATTGTGCACAATATTTGTAGAGCACACCTAATGCTTCCGTATAGAAGTTGTTGCGATAGTTTTCGGCATTTATATCTCTCGTTAGCTTTTTTCAAAATTGAAAATAGCCCAAAAACACTAAATCGACTTCAGACACCTCGAAATTTTATCCGAATTAGCTGAAAATTTGACAGGAGCCTTATTTTAGCACAAGAATTGTGATTCTGGGCTGACTGGTTGAATTTTTAATACATTTTGAAAACATGAAGAGGTCTAAATGTACAAGCCAATAGGCAAATTTCAATATACAAAACAGTCCCTTTTTCAACCCCCCTCTCACAACCCAGATACGTCTGATATTGTTAAAATAATCATATTGTTTATTATAATATTGAAATTGTAAAACTAAAAAAATGAAGAGTAAAAATACTCTGGATAATCGAGTCTAAAATTTTGGATAATCGAAACCCGGATAATCGAGTCCGCCCTGTATACGATATCTCCCAACTCTATTTGTGTAAAATCGCCTATTTCCGAAAATGATTAAACATGCATTTTTTGTTTTGCAACTAGAGTAACCAAATTTGAATAAAGTAATCTAAAAAATTGACTTTTCTTTTAAATAAACTTTTTTATCTCAACTTTTGAAATACTTTACCTATTTTCAATCTATAGTCAAGGAATTGATTCTCTCAATTTTACATATTATACGAAATATTAAGAGACGTCGGCCGTTTTGGAGATACGATGTTTGAGAAATAAAAAATCGTTGAATTCAAGCACCATCCACAACATTTTTTTTCCTGTTCGGGTGTGCCACTGCAACCAATTATTAGATCTATTGTAGCGTTACCCGTATCCTTAGTGTTTAAGTGCATGTCGAATTACTCCAGTGCTATTGAGAAGCAATGCAGTATCGGTTTCGATACAGTTGTTGTTTTGTTTCCTCAAGACCACCATGACAAGGTCCCGCTATTTAGACCCTTCATAGAGAACAATCCCATTGAAGGCGCGCCCCTTATCAATAGGAAATCAATCCTTTCTTGAGAAAACAGGACAGTAATACTGTTTTTGACCATGCATCGGAGCCCTATACACATCCTTGTCTTGCTTCTAGAATATCACCAGTAAAACTCTTAAAACCCGGGATTTAGCTCTGTCTACAAGACCATTTCAAGCAAGAGAATTTGTTCAGTAATAAGAACTTCCGTGTGTTCCTCTCACTACCATTGTTCACCAGTTCGAGAAGAGTTAGTACGTATTTAAACCCCTAACTCGATTTTTCCAGCAGTCAGTTCAGCCTAGGACCGGGTACCGAGGTTTTTTAACTAATTGCTTGAAAAGTTGTTTCCGCTGCATACAGTTTAGCCTCAAACAAGAGGAATTTGAGTCTTTCAACTGTCTACAAGGTAACATTAATTATGTTTTATTTCTGAGACTGCTGTTGGTAGCGGGGACTAAATACGATGAATCCTTAATTACCACAACTTATTGCCCTAGCTAGAAAAATGGATTAAGCTAGGACTCTGTTTGGTAGATCTTACACCGCAACACACTACGTCAAAGTGATCTACCGTCCACAACATATACACCTAACAATCATGGAGACGCATGGTTGCTCATCATGTTGCTTGCATGGCGTAGCAGTGACCTTTTATTTTTTTTTAAATTCATCTCCAGAACTGCTCCATCGACTTATCTATTTTAACCCTTGTGGTAAAAATTTCATGATTATTTTGCAAAAATGTAATTTTTTTTAGATTCCCTTTTTTGAAATTGGACACCCTGGCTGGAGGCAAAATAAAAAAAATCAAATCTCATTATTTTTGGAAAGGTGTTTCAAATAGAATGTATTTCAGTATTCGAAGATTTTTTTTATTTCTTCATTTATCTAGCCATACACTTTGTCTTACTTAGCCGGTACTGCGCCGAGATCTACCCCGGCACCCCCCAGAATTCGGAGATATTCTGCCCATGATTTCGTAGTTGACGTAACAACCATTTGAAATTTCTGTGAATTTGACTTACTACTCATTTACTGGGATAATTCAATAGCAAAAACATCGATGCGCTGGACGTATCAAACCAAACGAATTAAGTTTTATTGGGTTGAAATGTATTGGAATTGGCAGTATCGTATATTGCTTTCATATTAGACAAAATTTTAGCAGCTGCCATCTGCCATCTAAGCAATATTTGTAGGCGTTGGTAACACATTATGATCAGACAGATTTATCATCATACTCCTTTGGGTAATTTTACCAGATGTAAGTCGAGTCAAGTACGAGACACTGAAGACGACCACACAGTTGTGGTCGAAATACGTATCTGCAAAGATAACGAAAATTAACTGGTGGAATTAAATGGACAGTACTTAATTCAAAATTAAGAAGGCTGTGTACATGACTTGACCATAAAATCATCGTAAGGCAATCATTGCGATTGATCTTTGTGCCGTCACTAAGCGATTGTGTTTCGTACTTTAAAGAAATCTCTTCTCTGATCAATTTTCTTTAGCATAGAAAGATAGCTTTGAAAAGAACCGATTTGTTTTAAGCAATGTGCTTTTCCAACCACAAACAGCAGCAAAACCGAATCAGAATCTTCAGAAAATTTCATGCGAATTAGTTTTTGCAGCGTTTATCTCTGATGCGTGCTCAAGGTTTTGCTACCGACGGACATTTTCTGCCCAAGCGATAATGCACTGTGGAGAAAATTTGTTTCGGCTCAACCTTCTCGTCTATAAAATGGTGGTTCTAAAAAGAACCGATTTATTTTCAATAAAGCGCCTTCCAAATTCTAATGGCAATAAAACCGAAAGCAGAATCAAAAGAGGATGCAATATAGGAATTTAATTTGAACGACACATCATTTAACCTTCTGTCTGTGCTAAAAAAACTTACGTTGTCCGTGCACTTGGGTAAAATTGACCCCAAATTGAAATTGGTATAACTTTTTTATTGTTTCGCCAAATTTGGGTTTTTGGGCTGTCTCGAAAGATAATTTAATCATCTAGAAGACGTTATCGAACCTTACCCTGACCATAGGTGGGCAGATACCTTGCGGGGAGATATTTTCGTTGAAAAGGGTACAAAAACAGCGATTTTTTATTCTTATTTTGCTTGTATATGAAAAATCTGCCCATTTTGAACTGCACCTTACCAAAAAGGTTATCCAAGAAGGCTTGTGTTTTGACATGAAGAATTGATTAGTTTAGAACTTGGCTGCAAGGTGGTGATATATGTATATATATATATAAAATTATTATTTTAGACTATTGATGCGGGATCGACTGTAACTTTTATATTTATTTTACGGCTACGCAGTTTTTAATTTTAGAAACGAGTGTCGAAACGTTGGGCAACGAATAAATTCGTTTCTACAGTTAAAGACTGCGTAGCCGTAAAATAAAAATAAAAATATTATTTTAGACTATTCAAGATATTCCCATGTATGGAATTTTCTACATTGTGAATATTCCTATTGCACAAATTCGAAATTTTTAAAAATTAAGTCTTTAGCAAAGTTTATTTGATGAGAATGGACTGTCTTGTGACGGAAAAATAATTAGATGTTTTACAATTAAGTCCGCAAGTTTATTTATTTATTACCAGACTAAGGTCAGAATGGCCTGTGCAATACATAGAAGTCTTCTCCATTCTGCTCACGTCGCCAACCGCGCAGTCTGCGGAGGGTCCGCTAATCGTCCTCCACCTGTTCGATCCACCTTGCCCGCTGTGCACCTCGCCTTCTTGTTTGTCGAGAACCATTTTCACCGGATTACAGTCCGATATTCTGGCTACGTGCCCGGCCCACCGTAGTCTTCGGATTTTCAATATTCATACTGACGCCAAAGTATAAATGAATCAATTACGCCAAAAATGCTGGTGCCCCACCATTACCCGAGCTCTGGCGCCGCCAATGCAAATTATTATCGAACAAATTATGCAAAGTATTATCCCTTGAAACAAATGATGGCTATATATAATAAACATTGTGATGCCATTGACTTCAGTCCAAATCAAAATAAAAACAGTATTTTTGTTAATTAATTGCATATTATTCGGCAACTCGGCCTTACGAAAACCATTTTTTATTTTGTTAAATATCATGGCTGTGCACATGCACAGCATATGTTTCGAAATGGACAAATTGATATGAAATTTGCGAAAAAGAATCCACGTGTCTTGGAGGACTCGAGACCCTCAACCTCCTACTCTCTAGATAGGCGTGATAACCCCTACACAACAAGACCACTTAAAGGTCACGTTTGCGGAACAGCCATCAGAATCCGAGTACCAACCTCCACCGCGGTTAGCTCTCTTTTTTGCAAATTGAATATCTTTCGGATGCTTGATTTGTCCAATCTCCACATGTGCTTTACTATTGTATACCCACAGCCAAGCGAGTGCACATTGTTTATTAAACGAGAGAATCGCACTCCATGTCGTCTGAGTACACGCGACCGCTTACGTTAAGGCAATCAAACTCATCAAATGCTTTAGCCAAGCAAGCCTTTGGCACAGCAGAGTGCGATTGAATTCGCATTCTATACCGTCCCGCCCAGACAGTTACTGGGAGGCATGGAGTGCGATCCTCTCGTTTAATAAACAATGTGCACTCGCTTGGCTGTGGGTATACAATAGTAAAAGCACATGTGGAGATTGGACAAATCAAGCATCCGAAAGATATTCAATTTGCAAAAAAAGAGAGCTAACCGCGGTGGAGGTTGGTACTCGGATTCTGATGGCTTTTCCGCAAACGTGACCTTTAAGTGGTCGTGTTGTGTATGGGTTATCACGCCTATCTAGAGGGTAGGAGGTTGAGGGTCCGAGTTCCTCCAAGACACGTGGATTCTTTTTCGCAAATTTCATATCAATTTGTCCATTTCGAAACATATGCTGTGCATATGCACAGCCAAGATATTTAACAAAAAAAAAGTATTTTTGTAATCGTCAGGTTATCAACAGTAGAAACATCTAATTGTATAATAAAGTAACTTCTGTACTAATTTCTTCTTCTTATTTGCATTGCATCCCCACTGGGACATTTCCGCCTCGCAGCTTAGTGCTCATCAAGCACTTCCACAGCTGTTAACTTCGAGGTTTCTTAGCCGAGTTACCATTTTTGCATTCGTATATCATGAGGCTAACACGTTTGCCCAGGGAAGTCGAGAAAATTTCCAATCCGAAAATTTCCTTTCCTGTTTCTGTAACGCCTATAGCTAAACCATATAAATATTGGTGATTTCGATAGTGTCATCCAGTTGCACCATAACGACCGACCCGGTGACAAGCGCGGTGTCATCATCATCAATAGACATAGACCGCACCGCTGTCATCATTGAAACGCAGTATGAAAAAAAATTATAGCCCAGGACATCCTGGCTACGATCTGGCGATGGGCTAAACAATAGGATGTCAGTAGCCTGATAACGACAGACAAGCTCAGCAAGAGCTTCGATTCTATCTTCACCGTATTGTGCTGCTAAACTTCTCGGCAAATGGCACTCTCCTCGATGACTGTTTCGCCACTCATCTCCTCTAGTTCCATTTATCTGGATGGAGACCTCTGCAAACTCATTTTTTAGCCCCTCTTAGGGCTACCCTCGAACCAAATTGGAATTAATTAATATAAACAGGATGAATAGGGAATCCCAAGTAACACCGAAAACATCATTATTAACTAAGATCTAATAATGATGTTGAATAAAGGTCGGGAAAATGAAATACAAAACATGTTATGTTCAAGGAAAGCTATAGCTTTATATGTATGTATATATATGATAAGGTTTTTGCAAAACATACAGCAATTTGATCAGAGAAGAAGTTTCATACTACATTCTCACAACTTGCTGATAACATGTAAATTTTTGACATTTGTTTGGTTTTTTGAGATGTTTCGTTTTACATTCTCACAACACAAAACATGTCTACAGGAAGATTTTACGAATAATATCATAACATGTTCATTTTTTGACATTTGTTCCGTCAGAATATATAACGCAATAAAAGAAGTTTAACGTAATTTCAACATCTTTTAAGATCAATGTTATGAACGTTCTTCATTAACCCTGTTGTTTATCGACAACTCGCCATATTGTTTTTCTTTTGCAGATTCGAGAATTTGTTTACATATCAACACGGGGATGACAAGCTACGCCATCTTTATTGTCACATCTTTTCTGAATCACCAATACGAGTGCACTGCGAATGCAACATAAACAATAGACGAATCCAAGTAAAAATAAGAAGAAGACACACGACGGTGTTAACTTTGACAGATCCTACAGCACAGCATAGGAAGATCATTTTAAAATGCTTATAATAAATTCTAGACAAATTGTAATTTAAAACTGATTAATGTAGGGTACGGAAAAAGTTCGGAATTACATATTCGGAAGCTTATCTCAATTTTTTGAATATTTTCCAAAAATGTATCTATCATACAGTTCGGAACTTTTTCCGTATCATACTTCAATCAGATTTTAATTACATTTTGTCTAGAATTTATTATAAGCATTTTAAAATGATCTTCCTATGCTGTGCTGTAGGATCTGTCAAAGTTAACACCGTCGTGTGTCTTCTTCTTATTTTTACTTGGATTCGTCTATTGCGAAGGTGAAAATGATATAAAACGAACCAAGGCATAGACAGTACCTTGTGCAACTAGCATTCTAGATAATTGAGCAAATAAGTTGAACATTCTTACGTTTGAAGTATGGAATCAAGTGTAAAATTGTTTTAATAGATAATTCGTTAATTTTTTTTTCTCTATTTTCTCATGATTGTATCATGTTGCATTATTGAGTGATATGGGCGTTTTGCATCATATTCTCCTGTAAAAACGTAAACATTAAAAATTCACGCTCATACTATTGCAAAATAAATTAGTATTGGGGTAATTTGACACTGGGGGATACATTTATCCCCAAAAAAACGAACAGGCAAACCTGTCAAAATCCACAGTAAAAAAATTTGATGTCGCTCCTCTGCATATCAATTTCAAAATTATGCTTTGGCATAGTTATATTTTTCTTCATTCAATGGCGCATGAATTTAGGAGAAGTAAAATGAAAATTTAGCCAATGAAACATGAGCCGCATATAATGTTTTTATTGTTAAAATGGTGTTCATCATTTCATGCATGCTTGTTTTCATTCGTTTTTTGTATAAAACTTATTTCTTTGATCGTGTTGGTCAGCGTTTTTGTTTTGGTATTCAATATGACAGAACCATGTTGAAAGTCGATTACTGAAAACATTTTTAGTACTTAAGTTTAGTCTTGTGAATGTGTAATCAAAAACAAGGTTGCAACTGAAAGATGTTGAAAATATCGATAATTTTTGCGCTGTTTGGGTCGTGTAAAAGTAATCAAAGCAGTTTTTCATACCAAAACGTAACATACTATATGTAAGCGGGCTTGGCAGTCATGTGGCTACTGCTTCTGCCTCATACGCAGGAGGTCGTAGGTTCAATCCCAGGTCCGTTCCATTCTCCTACTTTGTATCTTTCTCTTTATTTCTCATGTTCTAGCAATCGCTAGAACTGGAAATGGACTTCCATACCGTTTCCATTACTATTCCTGTACCTTCAACTTGAGTATTCTAACAGTAATCTGCTAGAATTGGAAATTGACTATAGAGCTCGTTTCCTACATCCAATTAGAAATTCCATCAGTTACCTTCTTTTCTCCTATCTATCACATTGGCAGCTCGCATACCAAGACGGACCTCTGCCTCTCCAACCTAACCCAGAAATTCCAACAAATTCCGCATGAACTCGTGGCAAGTGCAGAGGTATATTCGGCTTGCAGTGAGCGAGTAATTGCATCATCATTTCCTCCCCCTTCCCTACATTGACTTGCATTCTGACGTGGCAGGCGCCAGTATGACCTAACAAATGAGATCACCAGTGCTTGTACATTGAAGATGAACGCTAGTCTCAGGCAAACATCTGTTGGTTCCCTGTGCAAGAACAGCTGATCTGGTCATAATGGAGTAGCAACTACGAGCAGTCAATCAAGCTCATGCTCAAAACGTAACATACTATATGTTTGAAAGATGTATTTTTTGCACTCATACGACAAACCGTGGTACTCGGGATCTCTTAATTATCCTTTTCCTTCAAAGAAACAAAGTTTAAAGAACTCACTCTAATATTGATACTAATTCTTCTACTATCGAACTGATTCGCTTTAATTGATGACGAAGTTGAGCAAATCGAATCTACACCTAGCCTGAGTGATTCGATTCATGCAAAGAAGCAAAGGATTCTGCCAATCATGGTGTTTACTTCCGAATTTTCTGGATTTCGAAACTAAATTTTGAATTACCTTTAGGGGCTCAAAGTGTCTTTCCAGATTTCCAGGAAGGCAGTGACCACGTTGTGCCGGGATCCTTTGACCATCGCAAACGTGTTCTTCTGTAGGTATTTGACTGAGAAGTAGCATACTTTTTTTTACGTATAACGACAAAACTGATTTTTAGTGAAAAGTCAAACGAATTTCCCATGGTAATATATTTGCAATGGAGCAAATTTTTCAAATATATTTTCTATCGGATTCGAAAGAAATCTCTACAGATAAAAATATATTATGATATTAAATGTATTTTCATTCACATATTCTGCCCATGATCGCATAGTTGTAACACTCGCATTTTTGTTCATTTTGTAAAAAACCTTTGAATCGTTCTGAAAGCTTAATTTACTGGATCTAGTTCCACAATAGTAAAATAGACTCTACCTTCCTACTTATCTGTGGTAAGCTAAAAATGATTGAGCTTATGGGGGAGGTTTGACAAACGATTTTCAAAATCAATCGAAATGCAAATGTTACTAATATGCGATCAAGGGCAGTATTGGAGACAAGCAAATAATTGCAATATTCATCGTAAATCGAAATAAATTCAAACGCCGCACTGTAAAATTCAATCCAATTTATATGAATATCAAATGTTTATTCGTTTATTGGCAATAACTGCGTTTTTACACGTCGTTGAATTTCTAATACTGTTTGCTGTGTCTGTGTAGAATTCGAATGGTTTTTACGATAGATAATTTTTATAACCACATTAGACTTTTATGCTTAGAACCTGAGCAACACGATAATTTCCGTCTATATCATACCCAGTAAGAGGAACCTTTTTTGTAGTGAAAAACAAATTGTAGAAATACACTCATACCACTTTGCATTTACCCATTAACTTGTTACCATTGCTAAATACCTCTTCAATCATCCATTTCTGGGTGTCTGATAGTTTTGCCATGAACATAACAAGTTTCGAAACCCTACCTTTTCCTAGCAAGGTAACAGCTATGTAGAAACAATACCACTCATGACAAATTGTATATAATTACCTTTCCTTCTTGTAGAGTCATAAAGTTGCAACCGTATTACAGAACAAGCAAAGAAACCATAAACTTCAATGACTATTACAGTATCTGTAACCTTTTAATTTGCTGCACAGCGCTTGCGGATTTGTCAATCGTATCCAAGCTTGTAATCTGTTTTTATTTTCCTTAGAGCTTGAACTTGCGTTCTGGACTGTGCTCGATTTAACATGCTTCTAAACTGGAAAACGACATACAATCACGCTTTCCAACGAACAATAACGAAACCATGTTGCTCATACCAACGACGAACGCAGAGATTAAAGAATCTTATACCCCTGCGGGCACCATTCTCCTCGGTCTTCAAGTTGTGAAAGTTACAATTCTGCTTCTTGATGTCCCAACGCAATCGAAGGGGTTCAAATTTCATTACAATAAGGGAAAATTGTCAGCAAAGGGACAGCAGTCTACTGATACGGCTGAAGCATCACACAAACCGTATCTCGTGATTGACCACACTACCCTACTTTGTCGTCTTAGTTTTCGCCCAGTAATGTGCACTTGGCTTGCTACTCGGGTTGTCTTATTTCGAAATAAGTTTTTTTTCTCTCGTTTTATAGAGTCCCACGCCAAAAGTACACTTAGTGTTACATGTTTCTTCAATTTTTCCCCTTTTGCCCAACGCAGGTCAACCCACTGTCAACGGCACCGCGCGGAACCTCAGCCACCGTTTGCACAATGCTGGCTCTCTTTGCGGTGTGTACGTTGGTCATCGCACAAGCAGCCGCCCAGACGCCGACGACGCAATCAGCAGCGACTACAGCGGCCAGCAGCAGCAGCACAACGACGGGCAAATCACAGGTCTCCGATGAAGCGCTGGAAAAGGCACTCAGCGACAAGCGGTACCTGATG
>NW_026942372.1:0-18115 GCF_024139115.2 Armigeres subalbatus
GTTTTTTTTTGTTTTTTTTTTTTTCAATTAGATCTGATATTCATACATATTCCTCAAACTAGGTTACATTCTTTGGGATAAACATAAATATCACTTTGGACAATGATAAAAAATGAAAACTGTATGTTATACAACATACACGAAAATGAAAAGAAAAGTTTCTCCAAAGAAAGCTATGACGAGGAAAATAAATCTGTAGAAAAAAGATGAAATATGAATAGGAAAAAAAATTAAGCAGAGATCCGGGGAAAACAAAAAAAAAGTTTAACTCATAGTTGCAACGCATCCAGATTTTTTTTGAATGGGATATAAAAAGAAACAGAATGTTGCATAAAATGAAAAATACGATGAAGATAGGAAGGAACATTCAATTAGAGTAGAATTAGCAAAATATTAAAAGAGTTCAAGGTAGGTTGCATTACAAAATACAATTGAGATAAAAGAATAATTGATATATTTTCACGATGCCCATTTATACATCATTCCAAGCATCATTCCAACCCATCATCAATTCGGAGCATCTCGTGTATTCAAAAAATTTCTCTGAGGTAACATATTAAACTGACAATGGCAACAAAGGACTAGATTGAAGCACCGATGAAAGACAGTAGTTGTCGTAGTTTTTTTTTGTCCATTTGTTACAATCGATTTCCAATCTCCCACACTCGTCGCGACAAGCCTTCTTTTGAGACGAACATCCATCAGCAGCGAAGTCTGGATATACGTGAGAAAACGTATGGTAATTTGTTTTAAAAACTGGTAAACACTTATCTCCGGAACGACAAAGCGGACAATCGGCGCTACGATTACATTCAGCTGCCGCCAAGGGTCAACGCATTGTCTGCAGCTCGGAGAAAGATGTATGTGCCGTAGCTCGTAAATTCATTTTAAAGTGCCATTACTTCGGTCAGGACGATTTGTCATCCTCGAAATGTTTATTACTGCAGCAGTTCTGTAGACTCGGGCGAGGACATTTTTCTGTCTTTTTGTTCGAATGTTGATTGATGGAACATCGCAAATGTTTCTTTGAACTGAACAATTGAACTGTTTTAATCAAACAAAACAAGTCTATAATAATCTTCTTGCAAGGCTTGTAATAAAAGACAGGGCCACGGTATTGCGTAATTTTGTAAAATGTTTGATCTCACATTATGTTACTTTATTTACTTCCGCATCAGTTATTATTATGTAGTTTTTTTGCTAATCGAATTTTTGAAAATTGTAACTAGGTGAAAATACCAATTCTTGGCAACCCAAGCTTTTTACCAAATGAAAAGATAAGAATAATAATACATATTTTTCCTTAAGCACAGGTATAAAGGCAGCTTCGCTAGAATAATTTTTCTAAATTTCAATACGAATATTTGGAGATGCAACAATATTCTGCTCAAAGTAAATTACAATACTTCCTTTTATTAAGCGGTGTACTAAAGGTTAAGTCAATTGCTCAATAATTACATTTAATTATTTTTACATTACATTACATTCTAATTTTTGTGATTTTTTTTCAGCAGTGAGCACGCCAGATAACAACAAAACACGACACAAATTGAGCCTAAATTTTCTGTTTTGCGAATGTTATTGATATAGGAGCATCCAAACAAACATTGGAAGCTGAAGAAGAACTTGTTACGTGGCAAATAAGCTTCTTCAGCCAAAAAACTAGCCTGTTCAGCTTAAATTGTTTGTTGGGATGTTATTAATAACGGAGCAGATACCCTACCTAGATACCTACAATCTGTTTTCCGATCATCATGCGCTTAGGTTCGAATATCGTATTTATCAGCAGGGATGCCAGACATACAGACATTTGGTCTCGCATACAGACATACAGACATTAAATAGAATTTTGATTGAAGTTACAGACTTTTACAGACATGTGTCGTTTTCGAAAACTTTGGGCTTTGAAAAAAGATCCTGTTGGTCCTTCGAACTGAACTATTTCGGGTTTTCAAACGAAATCCTTTTGGGTTTTCGTACTGAATCCTATACGACTTCCGGGCGGCATCTGAACGTAAATCTTCATTGGTTTCCCACAGAATCTTTTTAGGATTTCAAATGGAATCGTTTGATTACTTTTAGAAGCCCAAAGTGCGTTTCGTTCTTTTGGATTTTTGCATGGAATTATGTGAGCGAACGTAATCCATCTATGTTTACAAACCGAATTCCTTTGAGTTTCTCAACGAAATTCTTTTGGGCTTCCGAATGAATTCCTTTTAGACTTTCGAAAGGAATACTTTTTACTTCCGATTGAAGCTTCTGGACTTCTGAACGGAATCTTTTTCTGCTTCTGGGCAGGGAGCTCCGAACCGCATCCTTTTGGAATACCGGAAAGAATTCTTTTGGAGTTCCGAACAGAGTTCTTTTGGAATTTCGAACAGAATACTTTTGGGATTCCGAACGGAATCCTGGGATTAATCAGGGAAGCCCTAAAGAGTTTTGTTCGGAAAGCGAGAGGAATCGGTTCGAAAACCCAGAACCCGTTCGAAAGCCCAAACACATTTCGTATAGAAGACCAAAAGATCTCCGCTCGTAAGCCAAAAACAGTTCCTTCCGTTCTTTGGGTTTCCGAACTACTGAACGAAACACTTTAGGGTTTCCGAACGGAATTATTTTTGGCCTGGAAAGCAGAATTGCTCGAAATTCCTGGAGGAACTTCCGAAGGAACTCCTGGAGGAACTTCCGAAGGAATTCCTGGAGGAACTTCCGAAGGAATTCCTGGAGGGACTTCCGAAGGAATTCCTGGAGGAACTTCCGAAGAAATTCCTGGAGGAACTTCCGAAGAAATTCCTGGAGGAACTTCCGAAGGAATTCCTGGAGGAACTTCCGAAGAAATTCTTGGAGGAACTTCCAAAGGAATTCCTGGAGGAACTTCTGAAGGAATTCCTGAAGGAACTTCCGAAGGAATTCCTGAAGGATCTTCCAGAGCAATTCCTGGAGGAACTTCTGGAGGAATTCCTGGAGGAACTTCCGAAGAAATTCTTGGAGGAACTTCCGGAAGAACTTCCGAAGGAATTCCTGAAGGAACTTCCAGAGAAATTTCTGGAGGAACTTCCGAAGGAATCCCTGGAGGGAACTTCCGAAGGAATTGCTGGAGGAACTTCCGAAGGAATTCCTGGAGGAACTTCCGAAGGAATTCCTGGAGGAACTTCCGAAGGAATTCCTGGAGGAACTTCCGAAGGAATTCCTGGAGGAACTTCCGAAGGAATTCCTGGAGGAACTTCCGAAGGAATTCCTGGAGGAACTTCCGAAGGAATTCCAGGAGGAACTTCCGAAGGAATTCCTGGAGGAACTTCCGAAGGAATTCCTGGAGGAACTTCCGAAGGAATTCCTGGAGGAACTTCCGAAGGAATTCCTGGAGTAACTTCCGAAGGAATTCCTGGAGGAACTTCCGAAGGAATTCCTGGAGGAACTTCCGAAGGAATTCCTGGAGGAACTTCCGAAGGAATTCCTGGAGGAACTTCCGAAGGAATTCCTGGAGGAACTTCCGAAGGAATTCCTGGAGGAACTTCCGAAGGAATTCCTGGAGGAACTTCCAAAGAAATTCCTGGAGGAACTTCCGAAGGAATTCCTGGAGGAACTTCCGAAGGAATTCCTGGAGGAACTTCCGAAGGAATTCCTGGAGGAACTTCCGAAGGAATTCATGGAGGAACTTCCGAAGGAATTCCTGGAGGAACTTCCGAAGGAATTCCTGGAGGAACTTCCGAAGGAATTCCTGGAGGAACTTCCGAAGGAATTCCTGGAGGAACTTCCGAATTCCGGAATTCCTTCCCTACAAAGGTTTGAGCTAGACGATTTATCTTTAAGATAATTAATTGAATGATATAATAACAATTTAATCGGATTTGCAAAAAACAAAAACGATCTGATTACCATCACAGATATGAATTACATAACTTTTCATTACTATCCAGCAAAAAGGTAAATTAGGAAAAAACTGTTGTTTTCATCTACAGATTCTCATAAGCATCGGTAGTGATACGTGATACTTCGAGTTCATACTAAAATGCAAAACTTGTGATACCTCTCGCACAGATTTCAAAAGTTTCACCGAGAATCGCGTTTCATGTTTATACAAGAGCACTTAACGTTTATCACTCGTAAGCATCAATAAAATTAATAATCTAAGTCGTCAACAAAATTAAAATTTGTGTTACCGCTCCGTCGATATCAAAAGTTTCGGTATCAACCACGGGAACAAAACTCTACCAGATAGCCCATTACTAATCCGAAGAATCATTCAAACAGTTGAAAATGCGCAAGTCTGTACATAAATTTTAAAAATCATCCATATCTGCTTTGCGCGCGCGAGACTCAAACTTTTGTAGACTACACAAAAAAGGTCAAATTACAATTACGTCAATATATATAAAATCCATCATCATCATCGAGGCGAACAAAACAGTTTATCAGTGCCTCAATAAATAAAAAATACAATTGTCCAAACATTGTCAAACTTCGACAAGATACAAAATTTATTGAATTATAAAAAGTCAACTAAGTACCTGCCTAAAAGGCAGCTTTTACGTGTGAAACACAAAGTCTCTTAAACTGTGATAATGTCGTTGCACGTTTGATATGTGTAGGCATCGAATTGAAATAATTGATACCTTTAAAAAACAAAGAATTTTGTGAAGCTCCATGCAAAAAGTATGGTGTTCTTATATCTTCCGCGTTTCTAGTGTTATATCTATGAATGTCACTTCCTCTTTCAATTCGATCACACAAATATCGAGGCAGCAAACCATTTACTACTTTAAAAATGAATACCATTGTCAAATACTCAATTCTTTGCTTCACCGAGAGCCACTACAAAGCATCCGACAAAAAAGTTCAGGAAGTGAATCTGCTACATCTCAAAATCAAACGCATAATCTTATTCTGAAAACGCTGCTATGTATCTCGATATTTGTATCTGTTTTGTTATAAACTAAATGGAAGGACATTGTCAATTAAATGTCCAAGTGAGGAGAAATGATTGATTTGTACAACTGTATTTTACTAGCAATATTTAATTCGTTTTTTCAGTCGACAGAGGATTCCATACTTCTTGGCTATTTTCTTGATGACATTGTCAATATGTTGGTCAAATTTCAATTTATCATCAATAACCACGCCAAGATATTTAATTTCCCGTACGCGATCAAGTGTCTCGTCATCAATTTTCACAGAGACATTATCAATTGAACGATTTCGCGAAATAATCATGTACTTTGTTTTACTAATATTCAATTTCAACTGTTTGTACTCGCATCTTCTAAGTCTCTAGCTGCAATGAATAACACAGTATCGTCTGCAAATAAGTTTATATCACAAAAACGTAAAACCCGTCGCATGTCATTTATATACATAATAAACAAAAGGGGCCCCAATACACTTCAACACATGCACTACAAAATGATGCATAAATTATTGACAATTGAAGCTTGTTGAAGCACAATTTGGCAAAATAATTTAAATGACTACAGCGCCACTTGCGTTCTAGTACTTATGCTTCTACTATCGGCCCTCACGAAAACCTGCCTGGTATTCGCCGACGAAGGACTTCTCAAGTGGTCTCAGTCTGTTAAACAGGATTTTGTACGCCGTGCAAAACTATAGTATGTGCCCTTTCTTATAGCCATCCAATCAGCCGTCAGGCAGTTTTTCGTTCTCCCATATTTTCTGGATAATGTGGTGGATTGATTGATGCAGCTGCACAGTTCCGTGTTTGAGAAGCTGGACCGGGATCTCGTCCTTCCCAGCAGCTTTATTATTTCTCAGCTCGTTCAGAGCCTTCTTTACCTCATCCAGCGTTGGTGGTTCCACAGCTTGACAGTCGCCGACTATGTCCATCCTGCTCCTTAATACACCTTCATTTCCACCGTTCAAAATCTTCGGAGAGCCTCTTCCACCTGGCTGCCATCATAGTCATGTCTGTCATCAAATTCCCCTCTCGGTCATTGCACATGGCGGGCACTGGCGCAGTCTTATGCCGCGCGCCATTGACAGTTGTGTAAGACCTTTGCATATCGTTTCTATGTTCTTCTGCACTTCAGCTATCACACTCTCTTCGTGTTGCCTTTTTTCCTGCGGTGGATTGGTTTCCCTTCTGCCCTTGCTACACTGTCCGCCGAGTCAATGATCGGACCTCTATTTATTATTTATTATTTATCTATTACATCAACAGACTTGATACAGCCCCAATGATGGTTTAAAAAATATATATATAAATACACTATCACATCACTACATTAAAAACATTGTCAAGGATTAAAATACAATACAATCACAAATACATTAACTATAGTCTACGTGCGTCAATTATTCTGGTCGGTAAAAAATGATGTGAAGAACCGGCGGAGGACATCTCGTGTCAAGTGGAAATCAAACACCGATGCCACTCTATTGAAGACACGCTGCAAACCATGGAGAGCACTACGTAGCCCATAGTTTGTGCGACGAAAAGGAAGTACACTATCACATCACTACATTAAAAACATTGTCAAGGATTAAAATACAATACAATCACAAATACATTAACTATAGTCTACGTGCGTCAATTATTCTGGTCGGTAAAAAATGATGTGAAGAACCGGCGGAGGACATCTCGTGTCAAGTGGAAATCAAACACCGATGCCACTCTATTGAAGACACGCTGCAAACCATGGAGAGCACTACGTAGCCCATAGTTTGTGCGACGAAAAGGTTACTCCGCAGTTGTCGGGGTTGTGCGTTGATGTTTATTTGCCGCAGAAGAGTGTCACAATCTATTCTTCCTTGCAAAATATCGGCGACGGTTAATGCTCTGCATACATCCCTTCGGATACACAGAGGTTCTAAGCTGATCAGCTGACAACGGCTCTCGTTGCGAGGAAGTCGTAGCGGATCTCTCCAGGGAAGGTTGCGGAGTGCGTACCGTATAAATCGACGTTGAACGGATTCGATGCGTTCGACACCATTATTATAGTTTGGACTCCAGACCGCAGAGCAGTATTCTAACGTAGATCGCACGAGAGAGCAATACAGTGTTTTCAAACAGTAGATGTCTGTGAAAGTCTTTGTCACTTTGATTACAAATCCAAGAGACCTAGATGCTTTATCAACAACATATGAAATGTGATCCGAGTATGTCAGTTTGGAGTCCAATAGAACACCGAGATCTTACACACAGTGCACTCTTTCAATAGTCGTTCCGAACAGGCAGTAGTTGAAGGTAATCGGTTGTTTCTTCCGAGAAAAAGTTATGATCGAGCACTTTTTCGGGTTAACTACAAGTCGATTTAGATCGCACCAATGAGCGAAAGCATCGATCTGGTCTTGTAGTAAGTGATAATCGGCTATTGAGCATATGCGCAAAAACATTTTAAGATCATCTGCAAATGACAATCGCGGTCCTTTTAGAACTAGATGCACGGCGTTGAAGTAGAGAAGGAATATCAACGGTCCCAGATGACTACCCTGCGGTATGCCAGACATCGCAAAGAAGCTTTCCGAGCGACAATCGCCTAGAGCAACTGTCAGCTGGCGCTCAGTAAGGTACGAACCAAACCATGCAAGTAGGCTGCCTCCAATTCCCAATCTGTCAAGCTTGGCGATCGCAATGCTGTGGCTCAACTTATCAAATGCTGCAGTTAGATCCGTATAAATTACATCTGTTTGATTACAAGCAAGCATACTGTCTGTAACGTATGATGTAAGACACAGTAGATTCGTACATGTAGAACGTTTTTCCATAAAGCCATGTTGATCGGTACTGATATAATGTTTACAGTGACCACTTAGAGAATCCATGACGACCAGCTCAAACAACTTCGATAGAGCGCATAGCGACGTGATTCCTCGATAATTATTTATATCGCGCTTGCTTCCCTTTTTGTACACAGGAAACATTTCAGCTGTCTTCCAGCAGGACGGAAATACACCATTAGAGAGGGAGAGCTGGAAGATTCGATGAAGTGGGTCCAGAAGGCAGGAAATGTTCGTTTTTAGGAAAACCGACGGAACACCGTCAGGTCCCGATTTGTACGAAGTTTTTAGCCGCGTGGCTGCTCTCGCTATGGCATCTGTACTTACATCGAAAACGTTTAGCGTTTGATTCGTTAAGGGTACATTACCCGCTGCGCTGGTTATGGAGTCATTGGAGAGGCGCTCATTGACAAACACGCTAGCAAACTTGGCCGAGAATAGGTTACAAATCTCTTGTTGAGTTGAGGCCATGTCTCCATTGTAGACCATGGACGATGGGAGACCTACTTCCTTACGCTGCTCGTTTACGTAGTTCCAAAAGGATTTCGGATGAGTTTTAAGCCGTTGCTGTATCCTCCGCTGGTAACGTTTAAAATAGAAACGACTTAACCGTTTGTATTCGTTGTTCAGCCTAGCATAATGGTGCTTCAAGGGAAGAGTGCGGAACCTTGTGAACCTTTTCAGGACGGCCTTTTTTGTCCTTTTCAACGAACGAAGGTCATTTGTCATCCACGGAACCTTAGAGTCGGTATGGGCAATCTTATTTGGAACATGTCTGTCAATGACATATGCCAAGACATGACAAAAAGTCTGTGCAGCGATATTTGCATCGGCCGGGTCGAGAATACTCTGCCAATCCAAGTTAGACAGCACTTCGGCAATACTGCAATAATTCGCCTTGCGAAAAACATATGACACAGCCGTTAAAGTACCAACATAGTCACGGACGTCATCATTCTCAACTCCAATTACAAGAGATGGATGGTGAGGGGAAGCCTTGACCAAAGGAACAGGCGCAGTGGAAATAAATGGAGCGGTGTAACGACCGCCGACGAAGCACAGATCCAGCAAGCGATTAATCTCATTCACGATGCAATTAACTTGAGATAACGTTGCAGTACTGTATTTATCCAGCAACCTGAGAGCTCCAGGGTGAAACGAGGAATGCTCCTGATCAGGACGTAGGAAACCGTTGTGAGTTGGAACCCACGCGACTCCTGCAAGGTTGAAGTCGCCCAGAACGATGATTTCATCATTGGGAGACGCTATTTCCGACGCAAAGAAGACTGATCGGCAGTGCGTGTCGATGAATTCACCGCACAAACAAATAGTTTACGGCCTCCGAGCTGAAAAGATACCCAAACCTGCTCCACGGTGTTGAACGAATCGTCTTCGATTACTGATGCCTTCAGCCTAGAACTTACAGCGATTATGATGCCACCTCCTGTCGATTTCCTGCTGTTATTCGAGTTTCAATCACATCGAAAAACCTCGTACCCAGTTCCAAAAATATAGCTTGAAATTGTGCGAGAGTCTAGCCAAGTTTCGGTCAGAACTACGATATCGTAACAATGATCCATGACCGCTAGTCGATAATCTTCCACTAGACCATTCATTCCGCCAACGGTCTGATAGTACATAGTAACGTGCGATTTCGGTCGGGGGACTGTTGCTCTGGAAATCGGGATAATATCAAGAAGAGAGGCGGTGGTTGATTGATCGTACTTGCCGGTAATAGGAATTCGGAAGACCCCGTCTCCCTTCCCATGCGCAGGACCGGGACGGCTGCTGGACGCTGGCAGGAGGGGCTCGACTGCGATGGGAGGAATAGGGGCTTCCTTAGGACTTGTGACACTGAAGCGTTCCGGTGTTCCGTTAGCAGCAGACTTGTTTTGGCTTGACGAAATTCCACTGGAAACAATAATCGATTCAGGCAAGGAATTGTTCATAATAACGACATACTTGCCTGCAGGAGGAGTTCGGAAGACCCCGTCTTTCAACTCAAACGCAGGACCGGGATGGCTGATGGTCGCTGGCGGGAGGGGCTCGACTGCGATGAGAGAGATAGGGGCTTCCTCGTAGCTAGGGGCAAGAGTGCATCCCGATGTACAGCAGAATAATGGTTGGTGATTGCTCAGTTGTCCAAGACAACTTCTTTTGTCAGATGACTCCATAGATTCGCACACAGCAGTGGGTTCGGTCGTAGAGATTTCGCGGTTCACGTGATTGCATACAGTGTCCGAAGGATACAGTTGTTTCATAGAACTTGAAGTACGCTTGTGTGCAGTTGTCGAAACGGTTAGAATTGAAGGCGGTTGTTCAGTTGATAGTCGACTGGAAACAAGGTTTTTTTTCAGGAAGCAAAATGTTTTGAATAGGAGCGTACTTGCCTGAAGGACGATTTTGGAGGACCCCCTCTCCGGTCTCAAACACAGGACCGGGACGGCTGCAGGTCGCTGGCAGGAGGGGCTCGACTGTGTTGAGGGGATTGGGGTCTTCCATGAAACTAGCGGCAAAAATGCTGAAGGAAGTTGCTAGGATCACTCGATTACCACCATTTCTGTTTCCGCCGGAATGTCTAGCGGATCGTTGGTCGCAGGTGGAGGTTTTGGTCGCCAAAAATTTTCTCGTCGCAAAATTCTCGGTAAAGAATTCCTTTAGGCAATGTCGAACTCAAAAGCGCTCTCGATTTCAATTCGGCATTTATTCCAATTTTGAATGAGACAAAAGATAGCGAACTTATGTCTCTCCCCTTAGGCACCAAACGAGCTACTTGAGCGTCACTGGTTTCAAGACGCTTTTTTGTCAATTCGCCAATTTGGTCAGCTGAAACGTCTGGTGCAATCCGCGACAAATAAAGCCAGAATTTAGGCTGGGGCTTAGGGACTGTCTTGATTTCTTATGAGGGCGAAAGAGTGCTGCCGGTTCCGAGCAGGAGATTAGGTTTCGTAACTGGGACAGAAGCGTTAGTCATACTGAAAAGGCGCCGTTTCTTCGTAAGCCGGGTTTCCAGTATAACTCTGTTTGTTGCCTTCGGGGTGAGCAAGTTAGAATTCATTAATTTGGTAAAATTCGTCTGGATTTCAGATTTCAGCTCCGTCAGTATCTCAAACTTAAGCTGCGCCAAAATATCCCCATGATAATTAGAAGCTTGTTCATGTCCAGCCTCCTGGGCAGCTTGAACGGTATTCCGGAAACGCATATCCTTCATCAACGAGGTGCACGATGGACAGAATCAAAAAACTTGATTGATATCCTTCACCATCTCAAGCGCGTCGGCAGAAAGACCGGTGCATTTAGGGTGAAATATCGCTTTACAAAATCCTCCACATTTGACGTGGGTTTCGTTTGCGTCACCGGCACAAGAGTGGCAAATCAGAGACATTTTCAACATTCACAATTTGAATTTCTAAAATTTGCCTTTCGCGAAACAAAACAACTTGACGTCGAAAAACCGGGAGCACGCGTCAGTACTATTCGCGATGTTTTTGATCAGACCACCACGTATCAAAAAACTATAGTGCTTGAACTTGAAGACGCAATTCAATATCGGTGAAGAGCAGTAATTTTCTCGGCAATTTCTCAATCTTCCTAGCAATTATGCTGATAACTCCACTTCGCGAGTATGAATTAACACTTTAAATGTACGATCACACAAAACACCACTTTAAAAAATCGTTCGAATACGGATAGTAGCTCGAATTAATAACGCTGCGAAACAAAACAAACTGCCAAAACAAAAAATCAGTTGAATCAGACCTTACATCTATAACATCCGAGAAATGTCGTCCGTTGATCATCACAGCAGGTCTATCTGTGAGCAAGTGTCTCCATTCGGATGTTGCCAGGTGTGGTTGCGGATATTCTTACGTGCGAAGTAGGTACTGCTTATTGCCATCCCTCTAGCAGCAGCAAAGATTACAAGTCGTAGACAATTATCGTTGGTAGCGGAATGAAGGCTTTCCGTACCAATACAGGGCGAAAGAAACTTTCTCTTCCGATCTGCGCGTTTGCTTCCTCGATGACAATCTTTACATAATGTGTTGGGCACTCTCCGTAGACCTTATCAAGGCTCTCATAGAACTCATCCTTCACGTTATCAGGCTATAGTTGAAGAATTTGCCCCTTATTCTACGAGACACTGAAGACGACCACACAGTTGTGGTCGAAATACGTATCTGAAAAGATAACGAAAATTAACTGGTGGAATTAAATGGAGAGTACTTAATTCGTCTTAGACGGTTTCACACAAAATTGACCATCAATGCAACCTACTAATAGTCCTCTATGGATGCAGAATCTTTGAAGGCTTGTGGACGATTATTTCATAATGCATTTGAAATACGTACTTCCATGTAAGATGCAGGCGGAAATAGGTTCACGGAGAAAACGAATGGCACAGGAATTAGCTGTTGAGAAATATGATCTATTTACTAAGAAACTCTCACCTGCAGTAGAACAGGCGTTTAGCCAGAATGTTGGACAAATTTGTTTTTATTAATGTTCGGAGAGGTACACGAGGTCGTAACGGACGATGAATCGATCAGAGAGGAGAAGCCTTGTGGGCCCTTCATAGACTGCATTGTTAGTGATGGCCGTTCCAGCGAACTGGATAAAACCTAAACTGCACAAGTCACCCCGGCCTAAGTTTGACAATAGATCAACATTAATATCATCACGCAATCTAAAGGTGTTTCTGCGTAACGACTAAATAATATGCTAAAATATTCTGAAGTTTAGCTTGCGGACTGCTGGTATTGAGATTGACATGAGCTGCTCCTATTGATATGTGCTAATTTTAATGCATTAAGTTGAATTCTAGAAAGTGGATATTATCTGATTTGTCTCATATACCAACTCTGGAGTTTTTGCAGGATTGGCTTATCAGTCTCCTTCACAACTGATTAGTGATCATCTTTCGTGTGCTGCCTCCTAATGTAAGCATCTGGTTTGAGCGATAATAATAGTGCACGTCCCTGTTACTAGAGCAATTCCACGTTCACATGATGCACAACTAAATCATGACTGACAAGCATGGCTTCGTAGAAACACGGTCACCGATGATTGATGTTACTGTACCAATAGTTTCAATCATTGTCCTACAATGTACCAATAAGGTTAGAATCCGACTGGACTGTACGTTGAAACCATGATAAAAATCTATCACGCAATGCTGCAATCTGTTGACAAAGGGAGAGAAAAAACGTAATATAAAACAAACAAAATTTAAGCGGGATAGGAGAACTCTAGGAAAATACACCCCTCCATAATCTCGAGAGGCACGCATGAATCAGCACTTTGACAATTACGTTCCTTTTATTTGACGATTATCGTCCATATTCACATTCAATGTAGTTAAACAATACCACGTAAAATAGAGCAGCACTCTTTTATAATTAAATCACTTCAACTTTACACATTTTCAAAGAACAATCAAGACTCTCATATCATGGCTTCATTTTGCAGCAACAACAAGGACAACCGTATGGATAGGACTGACAAATTAGTGTAAAGGAATTATGTTTCTATGCAGTGGATCAATGTTTAAGTTGATTTTATTTTTCACTCATTTGATAAGCTTACAGCACCGTGTTATGGCTAATACAGTTTCTTAAACAAATGAATCAAATCACGTTGTCCACACTTCATTCCCTTAACAAAATACATCTTCACTTCGTGCGGACCATACGGTGTCGTCCCCCATGCAGAGATCCATCAGCAATCTGTCAGCGGCTCGTGTATTGCCCAAACCGGGGGAACAGATCACAATTCTCGAGAAACTTACACACTCGAATACACGGGTTTTGTGGTCGGTCAATCATGACTGCGGTTTCGTGCGGGAAACGAGTGTTAATAATGTTATTAATAAATATCCAATTATCTTTAGTTTAATGACATAATATTCTTCCAAAGTGGTAGAAATATATCTCTCCCGATCGAGACACCGGAAAAACGTCAAGAAAGCGACACCCCGAATCGGTCACCCAATCCGATTGGCTCCGACTGGTGACCGGAGAGTTTGAAACCAAGATACGTAATCGGAGCAGCGACCGGCGAAAAATCCAAAGAAAGGGGTGATAAATGACAGAAATGGTTTTGTGTGATTGGGGCACGTAAAATATCAATTATACAATAAAAATACGCCCCACATAGCAGCAGTATGGATTTGATTCGTGCGTCTGAGAATGCAGCATGCGACCTTTGCGCGGCGAAGTCACATCGAAATATCGTAAGTGGGCACACTGTGGTGTGATTGGCTGAAATCATGAGCTTTTGTTAGTAATTGAGCTTTATTTATGGTGTCTTCGGGCGCCACCAATTATAATAACTGAAAAAAACGCTACACTTACATCTTTACTGATTCATAATATTGTTTAATTGACAAACGGTTTATCAATAACCTTTTCTAATTTAATTCGAAGATAGATATGATTAACGTATGGTAGCGTCCATAATTCAGGCGACAAATCCATGTAACAAGTATTCGAGGAACAATCGCAGCATTAATTGAGGTGCATTAATCGCATGCCGTCATAGTTTCTGAAACTCCATTTGTATGTGCTTCAACAAACTGCCCAAGTGCTCGTTGTAGCGATGAGAAACCGAATTAAAAAACTGGCTTCACTTTTTGGGGGAGGGGTCTGGTAACTGGAGGAAATGGACAATGAGAGATGAATGGACGGGGAAGCCCGATCCCTACTTAGCAGCATTAAACACTAAGAATGACGTTTGATGGATTGTTGGTTATTTATTTTGATTAAAGGTGGTTTCTACAGGTCGTTTTGATTTCGGACGCTCCAAGGGCTACCGTTTGGGTGTGCGTGCCTTTATCCGTCGAGCGGGCCCCACACTGAAGCATAGGTCATGGGGGTCTCACGGATGCTGGATGATGGACATTTGGGTGAGCCTGCAGAGGATTTTGCTGTTTGGCTGCAGACTGTCTGACGGTGCGACTCAGATGGTATCAAACATGTCTAGCTGGTCTACGTGATCCGAAGCAGTCACAGCAAAGCTACTTGAACCTGCAAAGGGGAGCTGTTTTAAAATTA
This sequence comes from Armigeres subalbatus, assembly GCF_024139115.2. Classification (NCBI taxonomy): domain Eukaryota; kingdom Metazoa; phylum Arthropoda; class Insecta; order Diptera; family Culicidae; genus Armigeres; species Armigeres subalbatus. Next base: position 14,778 of record NW_026942372.1, read on the forward strand.
ACTTGTTCTGGAATTCGATGAGCATTGCTATAAAAAGAGATAGACATGAAATGGGAGTAAAACGAAAGCGAATCTGGCATTTGATGTGAAGCGACAACACGGAACCTGAATGTTTGACAGGTGGTTTTCTTCCATATTCCGGTTCTAATAATATCGCTAAAATTAGTTATAAAAAAATTGTGAAACAGCACTTACCTGAAGAGGCTGGATACAAAATTGGTACAGCCCGCTTGTTGTCAAATCATTTGTTCCAATCGAGCACAATAGTAGAAGCATAAGTACCAGAATTATTAATTAGCAATCTTATACTTTTGAATCAACTAGTACAATATTCTTAAAGGTATATTGTAAAACCAATTGTTCGAAATATTTAATAAAGAAAAGATGAGGAGGTTTTGTGCCTGCTGGAGGAAGTAGCTTGGAAGGAGCTCACCTCCAGCGGGTTTTTCCCTGCTCCAAGTGTAAAAAAAAGGTAAGAGTATTGCGCCACTTGTATAATGAATGCACTTTACACTTGCTGTTTACTACATAAAACAAATATTCAACTAGATAGGGGAACTGCTCCATACCATGTACCCAAATCTATACCTTTCAAAAACAAAGAATTGGTTCGCAAATTGTTTTATTCCTCATTATTGTGATTTTTATCAGTAGTGAGCACGCCGGATAACAACAAAACACGACACAAATTGAGCCTAAATTGCCTTTTTTGCGACCATTCAAGTAGGCCCAATGCGAACCATAACTGACAGTCACATTATAATCTATCAAAGCAATCGGGCAATGTGTCAATAGCCACATGTCGTGAACCATCAAAAGGCATAAGGTGTTCAAAGTGGCTCCAGCTTGCATACAGTTAGAATGAACTCCACAGTAACCAAACATTTTCTTCAATACAAAGCATTTAAAGTCTAACGAATGTCAAACAAATATTTAAAAATGTACATTATGTTATAATCCATAACTAACTTTTAGTTCCAGTTCGCTTGTAACACAAGCACATAGCGTCTATTAGCCAAACGATTGACGAGCAAATCCTTTTCGAATTTGCGACAAACTGTCACAACTATCGTAGTCGAAGCCAGCACCAGCAGACCGTTTAATCTTTCCTTTCGCAGCAGGTATCGTCAGGAATGCGCACCACGTTGCATCCTTTTTTCCCTAACCAGATGTTTTCCATCAGAAACTGTGGGAATCTTACCCAACCAGACCAGACCAAAACAGAAGAAAGCTTATCAGTGTACTTCGTTCAGTTACGTATTTGTAGTGCAACCAAATTGATCTCATATCGACACTGGGCCACCTCATTGACTCAGACGAGCGCTCAATCCACTATCAACACATAAGTTTACCCCATTTTCTCCATATCGACACTGCGACCGCCCCAGAGTTCAAACGAGCGCTCATTCAACTATCTCCATGAAGAAACCTAATTGAACTCAAAGTGCTACTGTGCCCGCCCTCATGGACTCAGACGAGCGCTCAATCCACTATCATCACATGAGTGCAACCAAATTGAACTTATCACACACTGCGACCGCCTCAGGATTCAAACGAGCGCTCATTTTACTATCTCCTTAGAGAAACCAAATTTAACTCAAAATGCTACTGAGCCCGCTCTCTGGACTCAGACGAGCATCAATCCACTCTCATCACAAAGTGCAACCAAATTAAACTCATATCGATACTGCGCCCGCCACATTGACTCGAACGAGCGCTCAATCCACTATCATCCATAGTGCAACCAAATTGACCTCATATCGATACTGCGCCCACATCATTGACATGAACGGCGCTCAATCCACTATCATCACGTAAGTGCAACCAAATTGATCTCATATCGACTACGCCCGCCTCCATTGACTCAGACTCGCTCAATCCACTATCAACACAAAAGTTTCCCATTTTTCTCATATCGACACTCGACCGCCCAGATTCAAACGAGCGCTCAATCCACTATCTCAATGAAGAAACCTGATTGAACTCAAAATGCTACTGTGCCCGCCGCCATGGACTCAGACAGGCGCTCAATGCCTATCCCCAGACAACCAGAATGCATGCATAATGAATTGTTTTCTGTTATGCGATGCCTAGCGCACAAATTTTATCGCTTACCAGTCGCGTAAACGCTTTTGCAAACAAAGAGGAGGCATATATGTGTATTTCTTATCCGACGTTACACGTAGTTTCTGCGATATGCACGATTTTTATGCGAGTTTGTTCGTTATACATTACGATGTAGTGTGTGATAACAAACTCTGTTTGACAGATAATCCGATTTCATTTAGTTTGTTTGCAGGAATATGCGATGTCAACATATGAAGCTGGAATAAACTCGCAAAATACCTACTGTGCGGAAAATTTATAAATAAACTGATGAGCTTCGCACCACAATGCGATTTTGATGAAATTTGGATCGGTAAACGATTTTAATCGTACATTCATATGCGATGTGTGGTTGTCTGGGTCATCACATGAGTGCAACAAATTGAACTCATATCGACACCGCAACCGGGATTCAAACAAGCGCTCTTTTACTATCTCCTTAGAAAACCAATTTAACTCAAAATGCTATTGCCCGCCCTCATGGACTTAGACGAGCGCTCAATCCACTATCATCACATAAGTGCAACCAAATTGAACTCATATCGATACTGCGCCCGCCCTCATTGACTCAGACGAGCACTCAATCCACTATCATCACATATGTGCACAAATTGAAGTCATATCGACACAGCGCCCACCCACATTGACTCAAACGATCGCTCAATCCACTATCATCACAAGTGCAAATAAATTGAACTCATGTCGACACTGCAAGCCCTCATTGACTCAGACGAGCGCTCAATCCACTATCATCATAAGTAACCAAATTGAACTCATTTCGATACTAACCTCGGACTCAGACGGAGTCAATCCATATCATCACATAAGTGCAAATTGAACTCATATCGACATTGCGCCCCTAGTTGACTCAGACGTATTCAATCCACTATCATCACGGTGCAACCAAATTGATCTCACATCGACACTGCGACCGCGAGATTCAAACGAGCGCTCCTTTACTATCTCCTTAGAAACAAATTAAACTCAAAATGCTACTGTGCCCGATCTCTTGGACACGACGAGCGCTCAATCGACTATAATCACATAAGTACAACAAAATTGATCTCATATCGACACTGCGACCGCCCCAAGAATTCAAACGAGCGTTCATTTTACTATCTCCATAGAAACCAAATTTAACTCAAAATGCTACTGTGCCGCCCTCATGGACTCAGACGAGCGCTCAATCCACTATCATCACATAAGTGCAAACAAACTGAACTTATATCGAT
>NW_026942372.1:18140-52279 GCF_024139115.2 Armigeres subalbatus
CAGTCAAATCGTGCTCCAAAAGTGTGGGAAGATTTGAATCCACTTACCTGCTCAATCGCAATCAAAATTGATAAATGTCCCTATAAAATTGATACAGAAATAGATAAGTCCTCGTGTCAGGTCGCGCGATGCAACTAAAAAAAGATTCTACGAAGAAAGCCAAAAGACAGCAGGCAAACCTACCAGCTCAGATCAAATGACGACCCCGGAGAGAATCCTTTCTCCTTGATCTGTGCTATCCTTGTTTGTCTAATAAAGCTGTTCAATGTTCATGGTCCAAAGAAAATATGCTGGAAGGCAATGAACTCTCTGTCTCTCTTCTAGGGGACAGTTGGTAACAATGAATATACATGCAGGATGAATTCTACCATTATACAGTCATCTAATGATGTCAAATGATCATAGTGCCCGTTTTGCCCATTCTCCCGCATCTCGACCCACAAGGTGTGATGATATAAATAACACCTACCTTGAGCTCTAGTTTTCTTTCTTTTGGGGTTTCATCTTTCAAAGAGCATGCTGCATGGTGTTGTCTGAGCAAAGCACATCACCATAAAAACGATACTTGAAGCCAGCTTGGGAAATTTTCTCAAGCAGAGGCGCTTCCGCACAGTCGCTTCCTTTCGTCTTAAGGCGCAAATCCAGGAAGGATAATGACGCCTCGGGCTTGGATTAACTCCCAGACTCTCCTTCCGCCGCCACAAAGCGACAAGCAAAACAAAAGTGATAATTAGGATTTTACCTCTTACCTCATTTCTCCAGCACGGAAAGGTCGTTCAAAAATCAGAAGAAATCCGATTTCGTCCTGCCTTCGAAAATCCCATCACCCTTCGATTTGTTGGTGTGTTCCCTCGCTCGAATTGCCCACCGAGTCAGATTGGGGGTTTCCTCGTCCGTCAGACTCAAACGAAAGCGAAACCGCAATTTTTGGGTGAACATGTGGTTTCTTGAGCGCATTCGCGCTTCAACACCCATCATAATTGCCCAGAAGTGTCAAAACTTGCGTGCGTGTGTTAGAGCGGAACCCGGCAAACGAGGAACGAGACCGAAATCCCATTTCAAACTGCCATATGTGCATGTCCGTTCGATTTTGACGAGAAGCCGGTAAATTGGAAAGTGTGTGATTCGAGGCTGAGTCTGGGCTGGATGGGTCACCATGCGAAGAGAGAAATTAGCTTCTAGGGATATCCTGGTCTTGTTTGAATCGCCTAGATGCTGTAGGGATTGGAAAACAAACACCAAAATCTAATAAAGTTTTTTATTCAACCTTGGGGTGATTCTAATGGATTGTGTTTGTGTTCCTTTTCGAAATTTTTATCGTTTCTCGAATCAGTATTTTTGCACATTGCGTTTTCTTCTTCTTCTACTCTACTTCTTCTCTTGCTTTATATTCAACGAAATTCAGCTCATTTACAGCTTAGTATTCTATAGTATTTCCTCAGTTCTTAAATGAACATTTTTCAATTCCCAGAGAGTCGAGAATGTTTACCACTCGAAAAACATCTCCGGATTGGCAATTCTACGCCTTACCGTAAGGATATGGAGACCTAACATGGCCATCCATCATTTCAAATATAGATGCATTATTAGACACAAAATAATACAACGTATTTTATTAACTTACAATCTACTCTACCTGCAAGTAACAAACTCTACAGCATAACTCCCCAATTGTCGTAATACAGACGCACATTTTTTATGTTTTTATTTATATGATGTTGAAAGCTAGATAATAAATCATTTTCGTGACAAAATTTAAGTCCTATATTACAACAAAGGATTGCCATCATCCTCGATTTTGGTTGCTGATTATTTAGTTTTCCTAAAAATTAAAAGAATGAAAACATCTTTTGAAATTGCAATTTTACTTTAAAAATCCTTGAGTACACATTTTGTTTCTTTGTTACTTTCGTTGTCTATGGGTATTTTTTTATTTAGGAAATTTTAATATTTATTTATTGCTTCTACCCTTATTTCTTTATGGGCATTTTTTGAAAACTTCTTTTGAAGGGGTAGTTTTATTTTAGTCGCAGCATACAAATTATTACACCATGAGGAAATTGGTCAGCAGAGTCATTGTATTTTATTTTTACTTCATCATTTGATAAGAGGGACAGAAAATGGTTTACAGAACAATGATTAAAAGAGGCAGACTTCACTTCTAAATACATTAATTCTGCTAAATAAATTCTTGTTATATTCTAGAAAATCATATTTCCGGAGAAGGGTTATTTTTCAGGAAATATCATTTTGAGGAAATGTCATATTCGGAGAGATATCATTTACAGGAAATGAAATTTTTATTTCGGAAAATCTTATTTTCTAGGATTTGCTATTTTTAAGGAGTTGGTTTTCGAGGGAACTGTACAATCTTAAAGATACTCGTATGAACTAAAGAATGAGGAATTCTAATTATGCCTAACGAACACTGTACTTAACATACTTATGAATAACCCCGCACTCTGCATTTCATACAATCCTCCTCTTTTTCCCAATCAACATCAAACATACTCTATAATCGTTTGCTTAGGTTAGATAGTACGCGTCTCAATTTTGGTAGAAATCGATTAAGGGACTTAGTTATCCATTGCTGGTTTCACAATGCGCAATTGCAATAAACTGAGAATGCCATTTACACGCTCTAATCGTCTCCTCAGGATAGGCTGTTCCGAATTTGGTAATCGGTCAAGAGGTTAAAATTTACGCTAAATTGATCAACCGAAAAATTCTAGCCCCTTCCCACCACTCTTTCCAATGACCCTCTCGCTCCTTAACAATCGTCTAATTAAGATTAAAATATGTATTCCAATTTTGCTGAATTGTTCCTTATCTAAAAAATACCTCCCTCCACATTCTCCTATTATTCAGACAAAGAATGTTTGTTTCAAATTTGTTGAAACTGATTTCAAGCTATGCTGAAACATACATCTTCTTCTTGTCATTACATCCCTCACTGGAACATTGCCACCTCGCAGCAATTAACATTTATTAACTGCTTGATTTGTAAAACTGCAAATCTCTGAACTTCCTCGGGAACACACCCATACTCGCCGATTTCCCTAGCAGCACACTTTTAAGCAAACTGCAGTTATATGTGACCAGATTTAGTCATAATCAGTTGTTGCAACATTTTTGCCTGACTTGTGCTGCTCAAGTAGCTCAAGGACCGTCAATTTAGCATCGTAGCGCTGCTGGAGGTGTGTTGGAAGTAGCATATGCGTATTTCGAAAAATTTCGTGGCTCGAAACGAAATTCCGCGGAATTTGAGCATGGGAAATCTGATTTCTTGATTTCGTTTCGTTTCGTAAAATTACAAAAATTGCGCTGAAAAGACTAGCTTCTAACGAAATTTAACGGAATTCCACGAATTTCGAACAAAATTAAACTTAAACCATGGTTCATTATTATCAAAATTTTGGCTCCACTGAACAAAATCGTTAAGTTGTTTTCAAATTGATTGGTTTCATTTATATTTTGTAATATTTTTTCATTTTACAATATGAATGCGAATCGATCGTGTTGCTGCAGGTCATGGGACGGCAGCTAGTCCGGGAAACGCGAAGTGAAAAAATCTACCTTGCGTAGCAAATTTGTTTAACCAGTGTACAATCGACCTGGTTGATGTTGATCACGCCACTAGTGTGGAAGTTAGTGAGTGGAAGCGAAGTGATAAACTAATGTCTGCCTCGAAGAGCACAAAATATTATGTGTCGATCTTCGAGATCTGTCAGAGAATGCAAGCGATTTGGATCCAGAACAAACACAAAAGCGGATCGACGTAACTCATAGATCGCCCCCTGGCGTAGGTAATGCACCGCAAAATGCCAACATTGCCCCATATGGCGGCGTACTTAACCTTATGATGATCCAAAGCAGGAAACAAGAACTGAAGAAGTCTCACTGATCTAGTAGACGATTTGGCGCGACGATGTCCGGAGCAGGTGCAGTTGATGTTCACATCCCTAGTGAAGAAAGCAGCAGTAGGTTCCAACAGAATACTAAGACTGAGAGTCGCTCCCAGACATCAACGGGAAATAATTGCCGCCTGCTGCAGTCCGCGTCTCGACTTAGCTCTGATTGTCCCGGATGGGAGTATACAAATCTTCTGGATCTCTGAGAGTTCCATACTGCGTTCGAACGGTAACCACTCGAATGATGTCATCGCGCCTGGGTGGATCTCCGCCACTCGTCCTAGTCCCACTGCAACGGAGGCAACTTGTCTTCTTTCAGTAGGACCATCGTTCCAATGTGCAAGTTGTCTCGTCTCCTAGTCCATTTGTTTCGGTTGTGTAGGTCTTCCACAAGACTTGACTGAACCGCTGAACTCGACTCCATCTACTCAGTCTGTTTCTTATAATTTCCTCTAGGTATGCATCCAGGAATGACTGCTGTGACTATTAGGCAGACGAATACGCACAGGTAACACTTACCAGTAGCCATTTTGCGCAATGCTTGTAGGACGTTGAACGATATCATTAGACGGTAGTTCCTACTACAGCTGCTACCAACGGCGTTTCTTCAAGCTAACTGAATCAAACTGCTGTTCTGTCGTTGCTCATCTTCGGCAGACACTGGAATACTCTTGAACCACTCAGGCCCATTCCACCAAACAGAACTCTCGACAAGCGGTAGTGGTGTAACGCCACGCGAAATAATTCAGCTATTCTCAACTTCAGGTACATGGTTCCACTTACTCGCAGATGGATCGCTGCTCCCGCTTTCTCGAGGCGTTACAGAATCCGTGTAGCTCAGAAATCACATTATCGTCAAATGCGATCCAGCGGGAACGGAAACTGCATCCATCGATCCAAATTTGTCCGGAATTGTAGCCATTGTGACTGCAGATCTGCGCTCAACGGTTCATCCCAAGAATACTTCTTTTCCAAAGCTCGGAGAAACATCTTCGCCTGCACAATCACTGGCCCTGCTAATCCATACGGATCGGACAAACGAGAGGAGTCATAAGAACGATACGTTGCGTATCAGGTAACGACTCTTCAGAGTGGCATTTTAAACCAGAACTTATCCGTAGCTGGCTCCAACATAGTCCAAGGGTCTTCACGGTAGACGACGAATCGATGTCTAAAAGTTCTGCTTGTCTCGCAAATATCTTGGTGCCTTTAAGCTTGCTGGCTGATTAGAGTGCTACTTCCGGAGATTGAAACCAGCAGAACTGAGTAACGACGGAACATCGCTACGCAGGCTTTGTCCTTCCTTGAAAGATTTCGCACAAGTTAGCATGTCACCAACATAAAATGCGTTTACGACCTTGGCTGCTGCAGAGTACGCCTGTTCTCCTTCTTCGGCACACTTCTTAAGCCTTCGAGTTGCTAAGTACGGCGCTGATGAGTGCCGTAAGTCACGTGACATCAACTGATACGTTCAATTGGCTGATCGACGGACTCTCCCAAAGAATTCTTGCAATGGTTGATTTTGTTCGACTACGTTGATCACGACTACGAGAAATTTTCTCGTCGATGACTGATACTTCATCAGTGTGTCGTTCAGGAAACTCAAAATCTGTAGCACATGAGGCGTCAAAACAACTCTGAGCTTCGTTGTCATCTATCCGGTTTGATGACTGCATGGTGTGGCAAATAATGCTGTGTACATGTTCTTCCTCCTCCTCACGTACTTCTCGCATATGGCCCATCATAAATACTCGTGGATAAATTCAGTATAAGCCTTTATTTTGGTTGCAGTCAGACGGCGCTCCAAGCCCATGAACCGTTTGGTTGCTATCTCTTCGACCTTCCCAAATGTTCCATCATGAACTGCTTCTTCAGCAGCACCACTCGAAATTTTCCATCAGCGTCTCTCGTTGTCGTCTGCTCGAAATCTATTCACACGTAGATTTTCGACGGAACAGCTTTTCGTTCACTGACTCAAGTCCCACAAACGTGCTAACTGCTCGTGTGTCTCTTCCGTGCTGACTGAGGCTGTAACAGCGTGAACTGGTACTTCTTCTTATTGGCATTACATCCACACTGGGACAGACCGCCCCTCAGCTTAGTGTTCATTAGCTCTTCACAGTTATTAACTCGAGGTTTCTAAGCCAGGTTACCATTTTGCATTGTATATCATGATAACGATGATACTTTTATGCCAGGGAAGTCGAGACAATTTCAATCGAAAATTCCTAGACCGCACCGGAATCGAACCACCCCTCAGCATGGTCTTGCTTTGTAGCCGCGCGTCTTACCGCACGGCTAAGAGGCCTTACAGCAAGAGAACGTGTGACTGGACTATCAGTATTTCTCCAGCAACTATCCAACCCAGTTCGGTGTTTCAAAATCGACCAGAATCCGATAGCTTCAACTGCTCACCAGCAGCAACTCGTAGAAAACTGATATGCCGGACTGCATCTATCGCACTGGATTCGTGGAACCTTGGATCACTAGGCAGATGTCTGATGGCAGCTTCCAGGCACTGGGGTCAATGTTGTCTGCGCCGATTCACAGTAATTCGAGGCAACATAAAATTTTACATCCTTGGTTTCGAACGAAGAATAAGTGACAGGATCCTCACTACACCGATTGTTTCGACACCGTCATGATAGAATCACCAACACCTTTCACAGGCAAGTTCTCGTGAATGCTTGAAATTAATTTTGAAACAGGTTCTCCGTGATTATGCATATTTGAGAACCGTTATCCAGCAATGCGAGCGATGACCGTATTTCCGAAGCGATCGGCGAGTTTCACAAGAGCGGTTGACAATGGTGTGGTGTTTTGATGACTTCGAGCATTGTGTGAGGTAGCAGTGTGGTGAGAAATAGTTGGTGTGTTTGTGGGAGGTGGCTGTCGTGTCTGTGAGTATGGTTTGGACGGGTATTTGTGGAGATATTTGAGTATTATTCATCCGGGATTGATGCGATTGCGAATGCTGTACTAACTGTTGACGAAACTGAGATTGAGCGTTTGATTTCGCGACTTGAGGCCTGTTCGGATGCTCGACGTTTGGTTCTGCGTGCTAGAAGCGGATGGATAATACGGATGCAAAGATGGTGATGACGTTGTCCACACTTTGCACGTTACGTCTCGAACAATCGGCTACAAAATGTCCAGAACACAAGCAATTCAAGCAAAGTCCAAGTCTTCGGATCAACAATTTCGGTCGACAGCAATACGTAACTTCTAGACTGCGCCCGCCCTCGTTGACTCAGACGAGCGCTCAATCCACTATCGTCACATAAGTGCAACCAAATTGAATTCATATCGACACTGCGCCCGCCCTTATTGACTCAGACGAGCGCTCAATCCACTATCAACACATAAGTGCAACCAAATTGATGTCATATCGACCCAGCGCCCACCCACATTGACTCAAACGATCGCTCAATCCACTATCATCACATAAATTGCAACCAAATTGAACTCATGTCGACACTGAACGACCTCATTGACTCAGACGAGCGCTCAATCCACTATCATCACATAAGGGCAAACAAATTGAAATCATATCGATACTGCGCCCACTCTCATTGACTCAGACGAGCGCTCAATCCACTATCATCACATGAGAGCAACCAAATTGAACTTATATCGACATTGCGCCCGCACTCATTGACTCAGACGTGCACTCAATCCCCAATCACTATCATCACATAAGTGCAACCAAATTGAACTCAAATCGACACAGCGCCCGCCCTCATTGATTCAGACGAGCGCTCAATCCACTATCATCACATAAGTGCAACCAAATAGAAGTCATATCGACACTGCGCCCGCCCTCATTGACTCAGACGAGCGCTCAATCCACTATCATCACATAAGTGCAACCAAATTGAACTCAAATCGACACTGCGCCCACCCTCATTGACTCAGACGAGCGCTCAATCCACTATCATCACATAAGTGCAACCAAATTGAACTCAAATCGCCACAGCGCCCGCCCTCATTGATTCAGACGAGCGCTCAATCCACTATCATCACATAAGTGCAACCAAATAGAAGTCATATCGACACTGCGCCCGCCCTCATTGACTCAGACGAGCGCTCAATCCACCATCATCACATAAGTGCAACCAAATTGAACTCAAATCGACACAGCGCCCGCCCTCATTGATTCAGACGAGCGCTCAATCCACTATCGTCACATAAGTGCAACCAAATTGAATTCATATCGACACTGCGCCCGCCCTTATTGACTCAGACGAGCGCTCAATCCACTATCAACACATAAGTGCAACCAAATTGATGTCATATCGACCCAGCGCCCACCCACATTGACTCAAACGATCGCTCAATCCACTATCATCACATAAGTGCAACCAAATTGAACTCATGTCGACACTGAACGACCTCATTGACTCAGACGAGCGCTCAATCCACTATCATCACATAAGTGCAACCAAATTGAACACGTATCGACACTGCGCCCGCCCTCATTGACTCATACGAGCACTCAATCCACTATCAACACATAAGTGCAACCAAATTGAACTCAAATCGACACAGCGCCCACCCTCATTGATTCAGACGAGCGCTCAATCCACTATCATCACATAAGTGCAACCAAATTGAACTCAAATCGACACTGCGCCCGCCCTCATTGACTCAGACGAGTGCTCAATCCACCATCATCACATAAGAGAAACCAAATTAAACTCATATCAACACTGCGCCCACTCTCATTGACTCAGACGAGCGCTCAATCCACTATCAACACATAAGTGCAACCAAATTGAACTCATATCGACACTGCGCCCGCCCTCATTGACTCAGACGAGCGCTCAATCCACTATCATCACATAAGTGCAACCAAATAGAAGTCATATCGACACTGCGCCCGCCCTCATTGACTCAGACGAGCGCTCAATCCACTATCATCACATAAGTGCAACCAAATGGAACTCATATCGACAGAGCGCCCACCCTCATGGACTCAGACGAGCGCTCAATCCACTATCATCACATAAGTGCAAACAAATTAAACTCATATCAACACAGCGCCCACCCTCATGGACCCAGACGAGCGCTCATTCTACTATCTCCTTAGAGAAACCTAATTGATCTCAAAATGCTACCGTGCTCGCCCTCATGGACTCAGACGAGCGCTCAATCCACTATAATCACATAAGTGCAACCAAATTGAACTCATATCGACATTGCGCCCACCCTCATTGACTCATACGAGCGCTCAATCCAATATAATCACAAAAGTGCAACCAAATTGAAGTCATATCGACACAGCGCTCACCCTCATGGACTCAGACGAGCGCTCAATCCGCTATCATCACATAAGTGCAACCAAATTGAACTCATATCGACAATGCGACCGCCCCAAGGATTCAAACGAGCGCACAATTTACTATATCCTTAAAGAAACCTAATTGAACTCAAAATGCTACTGTGACCGCCCTCATGGACTCAGACGAGTGCTCAATCCACTATCATCACATAAGAGAAACCAAATTGAGCTCATATCAACACTGCGCCCACGCCCTCATTGAGCTCAGACGAGCGCTCAATCCACTATCATCACATAAGTGCAACCAAATAGAAGTCATATCGACACTGCGCCCGCCCTCATTGACTCAGACGAGCGCTCAATCCACTATCATCACATAAATTGCAACCAAATTGAACTCAAATCGACACTGCGCCACCCTCATTGACTCAGACGAGCGCTCAATCCACTATCATCACATAAATTGCAACCAAATTGAACTCAAATCGACACAGCGCCCGCCCTCATTGATTCAGACGAGCGCTCAATCCACTATCATCACATAATTGCAACCAAATATAAGTCATATCGACACTGCGCCCGCCCTCATTGACTCAGACGAGCGCTCAATCCACTCATCATCACATAAGTGTAAATTGAACTCAAATCGACACAGCGCCCACCCTCATGGATTCAGACGAGCGCTCAATCCACTATCATCACATAAGTGCAACCGAATTGAACTCATATCGACACTGCGCCCGCCCTCATTGACTCAGACGTGCTCTCAATCCAGTATCAACACATAAGTGCAACCGAATTGAACTCATATCGACACTGCGACCGCCCCCAAAGATAACAACTAGCGCTCATTCTATAACCTCATTAGAAACCTAGTTGAATTCAGAATGCTACTGCGCCCACCCTCATGGACTCAGACGAGCGCTCAATCCACTATCATCACATAAGTGCAACCAAATTGAACTCATATCGATACTGCGCCCAACCAACAAACCAACCCTCATTGACTCAGACGAGCGCTCAATCCACTATCAACACATAAGTGCAACCAAATTGAGCTGATATCAACACTGCGCCCGCCCTCATTGACTCAGACGAGCGCTCAATCCACTATCATCACATAAGTGCAACCAAATAGAAGTCATATCGACACTGCGCCCGCCCTCATTGACTCAGACGAGCGCTCAATCCACTATCATCACATAAGTGCAACCAAATTGAACTCAAATCGACACTGCGCCCACCCTCATTGACTCAGACGAGCGCTCAATCCACTATCATCACATAAGTGCAACCAAATTGAACTCAAATCGCCACAGCGCCCGCCCTCATTGATTCAGACGAGCGCTCAATCCACTATCATCACATAAGTGCAACCAAATAGAAGTCATATCGACACTGCGTCCGCCCTCATTGACTCAGACGAGCGCTCAATCCACTATCATCACATAAGTGCAACCAAATTGAACTCAAATCGACACTGCGCCCACCCTCATTGACTCAGACGAGCGCTCAATCCACTATCATCACATAAGTGCAACCAAATTGAACTCAAATCGACACAGCGCCCGCCCTCATTGATTCAGACGAGCGCTCAATCCACTATCATCACATAATTGCAACCGAATTGAACTCATATCGACACTGCGCCCGCCCTCATTGACTCAGACGTGCTCTCAATCCAGTATCAACACATAAGTGCAACCAAATTGAACTCATATCGACACTGCGACCACCCCCAAAGATTACAACTAGCGCTCATTCTATAACCTCATTAGAGAAACCTAGTTGAATTCAGAATGCTACTGCGCCCACCCTCATGGACTCAGACGAGCGCTCAATCCACTATCATCACATAAGTGCAACCCAATTGAACTCATATCGCTGCTGCGCCCGCCCTCATTGACTCAGACGAGCGCTCCATCCACTATCAACACATAAGTGCAAACCAAATTGAGCTCATATCAACACTGCGCCCGCCCTCATTGACTCAGACGAGCGCTCAATCCACTATCATCACATAAGTGCAACCAAATAGAAGTCATATCAACACTGCGCCCGCCCTCATTGACTCAGACGAGCGCTCAATCCACCATCATCACATAAGTGCAACCAAATTGAACTCAAATCGACACTGCGCCCACCCTCATTGACTCCAGACGAGCGCTCAATCCACTATCATCACATAAGTGCAACCAAATTGAACTCAAATCGCCACAGCGCCCGCCCTCATTGATTCAGACGAGCGCTCAATCCACTATCATCACATAAGTGCAACCAAATAGAAGTCATATCGACACTGCGTCCGCCCTCATTGACTCAGACGAGCGCTCAATCCACTATCATCACATAAGTGCAACCAAATTGAACTCAAATCGACACTGCGCCCACCCTCATTGACTCAGACGAGCGCTCAATCCACTATCATCACATAAGTGCAACCGAATTGAACTCATATCGACACTGCGCCCGCCCTCATTGACTCAGACGTGCTCTCAATCCACTATCATCACATAAGTGCAACCAAATTGAACTCATATCGACAATGCGCCCGTCATTATGGACTGAACGAACGCTCAGCCCACTATCATCACATGAGCGCAACCAAATTGATCTCATATCGACACTGCGACCGCCCCCAAGGATTAAAACGAGCGCTCATTCTATAGTCTCATTAGAGAAACCTAATTGAACTCAGAATGCTACTGCGCCCACTCTCATGGACTCAGACGGGCGCTCAATCCACTATCATCACATAAGTACAACCAAATGAAACTTATATCGACACTGTGCCCGCTCTTAAGGACTCAGACGAGCGCTCTCGCCACTATCATCACTTAACTGCAATCAAATTGAACCCATTTCAACACTGCGACCACCCTCACGGACTCAAACGAGCGCTCAATTAACTATCATCACACGAGTTCAACCATATTGAACTCATATCGACACTGTGCCCGTCCTCAGACGAGCGCTCATTCTACTATCTCATTAGAGCAATCAAATTGAGCTCAGAATGCTACTGCTCCCACCCTCATGGACTCAGACGAGCGCTCAATCCACTATCATCACATAAGTGCTACCATTTTGAACTCATATCGACACTGCGCTCGTCCTCATGGACTCAGACGAGCGCTCATTCTACTATCGCGTTGAAGCAACCGAATTGAACTCAAAATGATACTGGGACCGCCCTCATGGAATCCGACGAGCGCTCAATCCAAAAAGATTAAACGACCCGGATAAAAATTTACAGTAACTTATATGACATAACCCATTGAAATACAATAGATTGTGTGGTAAACAATACAAAATATTGTACGCTTATTGTAAAATGTTCACGGTTGTAAAAGATCTTTATTGTACTTACATTAAAATAACACTATATTTAAATGTTACCAATGCATTCTATTATATTTTTATTGTTCGCTTATGTTTAGTATTGCTCATCCAAAAACTAAACAAATCATAAAAGTATTCGGTTTGCATGATCTGGAAATTCGTCTAATGTAATTGAATTAATATAATTTTGGAAAATTTCGTGTATTTATTATATTGATGAAATAACAATTGAAAACAATAAAATTACAATAGGTTTGCTTATTAAATGAATAAAAATGTTATGCCAATTCTCAAGTAATATATTTTCATATTGCAGGTCTAAAAATGTTATACAATAAAAATTTGAATTAATAAAAATGAAAGGTAACAAAAAATTTTGCTAATCATTTTACTCGGAGAATGGCTGGATTCATTTGAGCGTGTACAGTTTTGTTTATAATTAGTGAAGAGATGAAAATAATGAAACTGAGTGGTGCAGAAAGTGCCTTCTCAATTACAGTTTCTGGCGCTGGGCAACGGTAGATCACTATGGCTTCAGTACCGTGGTAAGTATCTAAAGTGTTAGAGCGCGTTAGAGCATCATTACTGGGCCTGAGCACGAGTATTTTGATCACACTCGCCGTGCTGTCATTTTAGATTAGTCAAACTTTTTCGTATCGGTTACTATTTTCGGTTATCATTTTGGTGGCTGCATTCCGTACCGGTAACGTTTGACATTTGATAGTTCATCAAATAGCAGCGGTGTTATCGCGCTGCCATATTTGGTCACCTAGCGCGTTTAGTAGCGACCGGTAAAGTGTCAAGTAATGATACTGGGCTGGCAAAGGACTTACACTTACCACCGGTAATCGTAATCTTATACTACAAAAATTCAATGTATAATGGACGCAGTGGTTCATCCTGAACAAAAAATAAATAAAAAATTATCGTCATAATACCTGATGATATACTTTGTAACATGTATCCTTGTTCCTTTACATAAATGAAGCTTATGATGAAATACTGATGCTTGGCCAATCTCACCAACGGTATATAATAAGAACTGATGCAGGTATTTTTTTCTTTTCTTCTCGACGTACTTTTTCTAATAAAACTAACATTCTTTTATAATTTACATTTTTCACATGTTTATAACTACATGTATTGTCTATCCGGAACAATGTTAGTACGCTTTTATACCGAACTTGGATTTTTCTCCAGATACAGGCAACTTACCCAACTTCGAAAGTAGTGCGCTGGATTCGCCTAAAGATGCGCTAAACAACGCATCAATTAGTTTGACAGATAAAACTTTGGAAGTTCGGAAGTCCCGACAGCAAAGCGAGGTAAAATGAGTGAATATTAAGTTTAAACTGATTTAAAATTAAATTGAAAATAAAATAATTTGTAAAACAAATAATTGTATTGTATTTTTATTGTAATGTTGGAGTATAATGTATTCTAAATCCTGTTGTATTTCTATTGTAAAACAATAGAAACAGTAATTGAAAACATTTAAAACACAATGTTTTCTATTATTTTGTCGCTCGAAACCATCCCATTGAAGAACCGTAAAATCAATTGTTTTGCTCAAAATTTTGTATGGGAAGTTTTCGATTTTTTTATTGTAAAGATACATAACAACCCCCCTTTTTTATTGTAAAAGTCCCATTTTCCATTCATTTTATCGTGGAAAACCATTATTTCTCATGTGATTTTATTGTCAAAATTCCATTATATTCAATGGAAAAAACTATGTTTTAAATGGTGTTGTAACAATAAAATTTATGATATTTTAATGATATTTTTTATCCGGGGAACGCGTCCGGAAGCATTCTCGATGCTTTCTGGATGTTTCCTCTTGTGGTTTGTAAACAAAATCTTCCGGATGCATTTTTTGCTGATTCTCGCATCCCGGAACAAACATTTCGCTTGTTTCCCGTATTGGAACATCCTCTGAATGCTGAGGATCATTCATTCGAAGCGAACCATTATGGAACGAACGCGTCCGGAAGCATTCCCGCTGCTTTCCGGATGTTTCCCCCCTAATTTCTAAACAAAATCTTCCGGATGCATTTTTCGCTGAATCTCGCAGCCCGGAACATACAGATCGCATGGTTTCCGCATTGGAATGGCCTCTCAATGCTGGGGATTGTTGATTCGAAGCGTACCATCATGAAACGAACGCGTCCGGAAGCATTCTCGCTGCTTTCCGGCTGTTTCCCCCGTAATTTGTAAACAAAATCTTCCGGATGCATTTTTCACTGAATCTCGCAGCCCGGAACATACAGATCGCATGGTTCCCGCATTGGAATGGCCTCTGAATGCTGGGGATTGTTGATTCCAAGCGTACCATCATGAAACGAACGCGTCCGGAAGCATTCCCGCTGCTTTCCGGATGTTTCCCCCTGTGATTTGTAAACAAAATCTTCCGGATGCATTTTTTGCTGATTCTCGCATCCCGGAACAAACATTTCGCTTTGTTCCCGCATTGGAATGGCCTCTGAATGCTGGGGATTGTTGATTCGAAGCGTACCATCATGGAACGAACGCGTCCGGAAGCATTCCCGCTGCTTTCCGGATGTTTCCCCCGTAATTTGTAAACAAAATCTTCCGGATGCATGTTTCGCTGAATCTCGCAGCCCGGAACATACAGATCGCATGGTTCCCGCATTGGAATGGCCTCTGAATGCTGGGGATTGTTGATTCGAAGCGTACCATCATGAAACGAACGCGTCCGGAAGCATTCCCGCTGCTTTCCGGATGTTTCCCCCGTAATTTGTAAACAAAATCTTCCGGATGCATTTTTCGCTGAATCTCGCAGCCCGGAACATACAGATCGCATGGTTCCCGCATTGGAATGGCCTCTGAATGCTGAGGATTGTTGATTCGAAGCGTACCATCATGGAACGAACGCGTCCGGAAGCATTCTCGCTGCTTTCCGGCTGTTTCCCCCGTAATTTGTAAACAAAATCTTCCCGATGCATTTTTCACTGAATCTCGCAGCCCGGAACATACAGATCGCATGGTTCCCGCATTGGAATGGCCTCTGAATGCTGGGGATTGTTGATTCCAAGCGTACCATCATGAAACGAACGCGTCCGGAAGCATTCCCGCTGCTTTCCGGATGTTTCCCCCTGTGATTTGTAAACAAAAGCTTCCAGATGCTGGCTGATTCTCGCATCCCGGAACAAACATTTCGCTTTGTTCCCGCATTGGAATGGCCTCTGAATGCTGGGGATTGTGGATTCGATGCGTACGAGCATGGAACGAACGCGTCCGGAAGCATTCCCGCTGCTTTCCGGATGTTTCCCCCGTAATTTGTAAACAAAATCTTCCGGATGCATGAATCTCGCAGCCCGGAACATACAGATCGCATGGTTCCCGCATTGGAATGGCCTCTGAATGCTGGGGATTGTTGATTCGAAGCGTACCATCATGAAACGAACGCGTCCGGAAGCATTCCCGCTGCTTTCTGGATGTTTCCCCCGTAATTTGTAAACAAAATCTTTCGGATGCATTTTTCGCTGAATCTCGCAGCCCGGAACATACAGATCGCATGGTTCCCGCATTGGAATGGCCTCTGAATGCTGAGGATTGTTGATTCGAAGCGTACCATCATGGAACGAACGCGTCCGGAAGCATTCTCGCTGCTTTCCGGCTGTTTCCCCCGTAATTTGTAAACAAAATCTTCCGGATGCATTTTCACTGAATCTCGCAGCCCGGAACATACAGATCCGCATGGTTCCCGCATTGGAATGGCCTCTGAATGCTGGGGATTGTTGATTCAAGCGTACCATCATGAAACGAACGCGTCCGGAAGCATTCCCGCTGCTTTCCGGATGTTTCCCCTGTGATTTGTAAACAAAATCTTCCGGATGCATTTTTGCTGATTCTCGCATCCCGGAACAAACATTTCGCTTTGTTCTCGCATTGGAATGGCCTCTGAATGCTGGGGATTGTTGATTCGAAGCGTACCATCATGGAACGAAGCGCGTCCGGAAGCATTCCCGCTGCTTTCCGGATGTTTCCCCGTAATTTGTAAACAAAATCTTCCGGATGAATTTTCGCTGAATCTCGCAGCCCGGAACATACAGATCGCATGGTTCCCGCATTGGAATGGCCTCTGAATGCTGGGGATTGTTGATTCGAAGCGTACCATCATGAAACGAACGCGTCCGGAAGCATTCCCGCTGCTTTCCGGATGTTTCCTCCGTCATTTGTAAACAAAATCTTCCGGATGCATTTTTCGCTGAATATCGCAGCCCGGAACATACAGATCGCATGGTTCCCGCATTGGAATGGCCTCTGAATGCTGGGGATTGTTGATTCGAAGCGTACCATCATGAAACGAACGCGTCCGGAAGCATTCCCGCTGCTTTCCGGATGTTTCCCCCGTAATTTGTAAACAAAATCTTTCGGATGCATTTTTCGCTGAATCTCGCAGCCCGGAACATACAGATCGCATGGTTCCCGCATTGGAATGGCCTCTGAATGCTGAGGATTGTTGATTCGAAGCGTACCATCATGGAACGAACGCGTCCGGAAGCATTCTCGCTGCTTTCCGGCTGTTTCCCCCGTAATTTGTAAACAAAATCTTCCGGATGCATTTTTCACTGAATCTCGCAGCCCGGAACATACAGATCGCATGGTTCCCGCATTGGAATGGCCTCTGAATGCTGGGGATTGTTGATTCCAAGCGTACCATCATGAAACGAACGCGTCCGGAAGCATTCCCGCTGCTTTCCGGATGTTTCCCCCTGTGATTTGTAAACAAAATCTTCCGGATGCATTTTTTGCTGATTCTCGCATCCCGGAACAAACATTTCGCTTTGTTCTCGCATTGGAATGGCCTCTGAATGCTGGGGATTGTTGATTCGAAGCGTACCATCATGGAACGAGCGCGTCCGGAAGCATTCCCGCTGCTTTCCGGATGTTTCCCCCTGTGATTTGTAAACAAAATCTTCCGGATGCATTTTTTGCTGATTCTCGCATCTCGGAACAAACATTTCGCATGGTTTCCGTGTTGGAATAGCCTCTGAATGCTGGGGATTATTGATACGAAACGTAGGGTAAAGTGCCCAATAGTGGACCCCCAACCAATAGTGGACCCTCCAGCAATTTTTGCATTATTACAGCACAATGTAAACATTTTGCTATGAAATTCCATCGGGAGAACCTACCTTAAAGTCCTATGATTTGATTAAATGCATTGTAAATACTAAAGAAAGTAAAATTAGATGCCTTTTTTAAATTCATTAAAACATAAACACGAGAGTGTCCATTATAGGAATATTTTGGGGGGTCCATAATAGGGAAGAAGAACGTCCAGAAACGAAACATGAAAATCAAATGAAGTGTCGACTATAGGGGAGCAATTTCCTATTATGGACCCCCAGGGGGTCTACAATAGGGCGAATTCAGTCAGACGTTAAAATGTTAATTTCAACGAATTCCGTAGTGTATTTAAGTGTTTTATGTATGGATCGTGAAGAGGAGATGCAGCACTTGTTATTAGATATCAAGCAGAATTAATATGTTGAAAATTTCTACTCTTTAAGACAGGAAGAGCATAATTCCGCTACTAGGGGGTCCACTATTGGGCATTTTACCCTACCATTATGAAACGAACGCGTCCGGAAGCATTCCCGCTGCTTTCCGGATGTTTCCCCCGTAATTTGTAAACAAAATCTTCCGGATGCATTTTTCGCTGATTCTCGCAGCCCAGAACATAGGTATAGGAGATCCTGCAAAGGGTTATCCTGTAGCGGACATTTTTTTAAATCTACTGGGGCGCAAAAAGTTAGAGGAATACGTGTATAGGAAGGCGGAGATCCTGCAGAGGACATATTTCAAAATCTATGGTGGCGCAAAATAGAGGAATTCGTATGGGAGGGCGGAGATCTTACAGAGGACATATTTCTAAATCCAAGGGGCGCAAAAAGTTAAAATAATATGTTTTAGGGAGCGAAATCCTCCAGAGAACCATTTTTTTTATCTACAGGGGCGCAAATAAGTTAGAGGAATTCATATAGGATGGCGGAGATCCTACAGAGGACATATTTCTAAATCCATGGGGGCGCAATTTTTTTTAATAATACGTTCTAGGGGAGCGGAAATCCCGTAGAGGACATATTTTGAAATCTAAGAGGGCGCAAAAAAGTTAGAAGAATAGAAATAGGAGGGCGGAGAGCCTACTGAGGGGGCGAAAGATGGAAGAATTCGTATAGGAGGGCGGAGATCCTACAGAGGACATATTTCTAAATCCACAGGGCGCAAAAAAGTTTGAATAATACGTTCTAGGGGAGCGGAAATCCCGTAGAGGACATATTTTGAAATCTACGGGGACGCAAAAAAGTTGAAGAAATTCGTATAGGAGGGCGGAGATCCTGCAGAGGACATATTTTCATATCCACGGGGGCGCAAAAAAGTTCCAATAATACGTTCTAGGGGCGGAAATCCCGAAGCGGAAAATTTTCTTAAAATCTACAGGGCGCAAAAAGTAAGAGGAATACATATAGGAGGGCGGAGATCCAGCAGAGTGCATATTTCTAAATTAATGAGGGCGCAATAATGTTCGAATAATACGTTTTATGGGGCGGAAATCCCGAAGCGGACAATTTTTTTTAATCTACAGGGGTGCAAAAAAAGTTAAAGGAACACGTATAGGAGGGCGGATATCCTTCAGAGGACATATTGCTAAATCTACGGGGGCGCAAGCAGTTCGAATAATACGTTTTAGGGGAGCGGAAATCCCGTGTAGGACATATTTTGAAATCTTAGGGGGCGCAAAAAAGTTAAAGGAATACGTATAGGAGTTCGGAGGACATATTTCTAAATCGGTGGGGGCTTGAAAAGTTCCAAAATTACGTTCTAGGGGAGCGGAAATCCCGTAGAGGACATATTTTGAAATCTTAGGGGGCGCAAATAAATTAGAGGAATACGTATAGGAAGGCGGAGATCCTGCAGAGGACATATTTCTAAATCCACGGGGGCGCAAAAAAGTTTTAATAATACGTTCTCGGGGGCGGAAATCCCGAAGCGGACATTTTTTTTTAATTCTACCAGGGCGCAAAAAAAAAGTTAGAGGAACACTTATAGGAGGGCGGAGATCCTGCAGAGGACATATTTCTAAATCCACGGGGGCGCAAAAAAGTTTGAATAATACGTTCTAGGGGAGCGAAAATCCCGTAGAGGACATATTTTGAAATCTACGGGGGCGCAAAAAAGTTGAAGAAATTCGTATAGGAGGGCGTAGATCCTGCAGAGGACATTTTTTCATATCTAAGGGGGACGCAAAAAAGTTCGAAGCGGAAAATTTTCTTAAATCTACAGGGCGCAAAAAAGTAAGAGGAATACATATAGGAGGGCGGAGATCCAGCAGAGGGCATATTTCTAAATTAATGAGGGCGCAATAATGTTCGAATAATATTGCGCATAAGTCCCAAAATTTTATTCCCACCTTTAGGTTTCCGCGCCAAGCACTCAGCGCCAGACTCGGCGACAAGGGAAGAGTTATCAAGTTGGTAACCCTGATTTTTGACAATTAATGTCGATTGGTTGTGTGAGTGCACCGACGTCAAAAAATAGAGCTTTTAGCAGAATTTTTTATTGTCAAATGCAAGTTTTGACAGTATTATTTATGTATGAGTGAATAACATGTACAAATGGTCTATCGGGGAAGCAGTCGCTGAAGACAAGTGTCAATGTTTTCAACGACGAAACGAAAAGTTTCAATGCAAAAAGCAATACGTTTTATGGGGCGGACAATTTTTTTTAATCTACAGAGGCGCAAAAAAAGTTAAAGGAACACGTATAGGAGGGCGGAGATCCTTCAGAGGACATATTGCTAAATCTACGGGGGCACAAACAGTTCGAATAATTCGTTTTAGGGGAGCGGAAATCCCGTAGAGGACATTTTTTTTTAATTCTACCAGGGCGCAAAAAAAAAGTTAGAGGAACACTTATAGGAGGGCGAAAATCCTGCAGAGGACATATTTCTAAATCCACGGGGCGCAATCAGTTCGAATAATACGTTTTAGGGGAGCGAAAATCCCGTAGAGGACATATTTTGAAATCTACGGGGGCGCAAAAAAGTTCGAATAATACGTTCTAGGGGGCGGAAATCCCGAAGCTGACAATTTTTTTAGAATCTACAGGGAGCAAACATGTAAGAGGAATACATATAGAGGAATACATGCAGAGGACATATTTCTAATTCTACGGGGGCGCAAAAAAGTTTGAATAATACGTTCTCGGGGGCGGAAATCCCGAAGCGGACATTTTTTTTTAATTCTACCAGGGTGCAAAAAAAAGTTAGAGGAACACTTATAGGAGGGCGGAGATCCTGCAGAGGACATATTTCTAAATCCACGGGGGCGCAAAAAAGTTTGAATAATACGTTCTAGGGGAGCGAAAATCCCGTAGAGGACATATTTTCAAATCTACGGGGGCGCAAAAAGTTGAAGAAATTCGTATAGGAGGGCGGAGATCCTGCAAAGGACATATTTTCATATCCACGGGGCGCAAAAAGTTCGAATAATACGTTCTAGGGGCTGAAATCCCCAAGCGCATAATTTTCTTGATATCTACAGGGCGCAAAAAAGGAAAAAGAATACTTAGATGAGGTCGGAAATTCAGCAGAGTGCATATTTCTAAATTAATGATTTCGCAATAATGTTCGAATAATACACACGTTTTATGGGGCGGAAATCCCAGAAGCGGACAATTTTTAATCTACAGGGGCGCAAAAAAAGTTAAAGGAACACGTATAGGAGGGCGGAGATCCTTCAGAGGACATATTGCTAAATTTACGGGGGCGCAAACAGTTCGAATAATACGTTTTAGGGGAGCGGAAATCCCGTAGAGGACATATTTTGAAATCTACGGGGGCGCAAAAAATTTTGAATAATACGTTCTCGGGGGCGGAAATCCCGAAGCGGACAATTTTTTTTAATTCTACCAGGGCGTAAAAAAAAAGTTAGAGGAACACTTATAGGAGGGCGGAGATCCTGCAGAGGACATATTTCTAAATCCACGGGGGCGCAAAAAAGTTTGAATAATACGTTCTAGGGGGCGGAAATCCCGTAGAGGACATATTTTGAAATCTACGGGGCGCAAAAAGTTGAAGAAATTCGTATAGGAGGGCGGAGATCCTGCAAAGGACATATTTTCATATCCACGGGGCGCAAAAAGTTCGAATAATACGTTCTAGGGGCGGAAATCCCGAAGCGGAAAATTTTCTTGAAATCTACAGGGCGCAAAAAGTAAGAGGAATACATATAGGAGGGCGGAGATCCAGCAGAGTGCATATTTCTAAATTAATGAGGGCGCAATAATGTTCGAATAATACGTTTTATGGGGCGGAAAATTTTTTTAATCTACAGAGGCGCAAAAAAAGTTAAAGGAACACGTATAGGAGGGCGGAGATCCTTCAGAGGACATATTGCTAAATCTACGGGGGCACAAACAGTTCGAATAATTCGTTTTAGGGGGCGGAAATCCCGAAGCTGACAATTTTTTTAGAATCTACAGGGAGCAAACATGTAATATTTTCATATCCACGGGGGCGCAAAAAAGTTCGAATAATACGTTCTAGGGGGCGGAAATCCCGAAGCGGAAAATTTTCTTGAAATCTACAGGGCGCAAAAAGTAAGAGGAATACATATAGGAGGGCGGAGATCCAGCAGAGTGCATATTTCTAAATTAATGAGGGCGCAATAATGTTCGAATAATACGTTTTATGGGGCGGACAATTTTTTTAATCTACAGAGGCGCAAAAAAAAGTTAAAGGAATACATATAGGAGGGCAGAGATCATGCAGAGGACATATTTCTAATTCTACGGGGGCGCAAAAAAGTTTGAATAATACGTTCTCGGGGGCGGAAATCCCGAAGTGGACAATTTTTTTTAATTCTACCAGGGCGCAAAAAAAAAGTTAGAGGAACACTTATAGGAGGGCGGAGATCCTGCATGTATTTTCATATCCACGGGGGCGCAAAAAAGTTCGAATAATACGTTCTAGGGGGCGGAAATCCCGAAGCGGAAAATTTTCTTAAAATCTACAGGGCGCAAAAAAGTAAGACGAATACATATAGGAGGGCGGAGATCCAGCAGAGGGCATATTTCTAAATTAATGAGGGCGCAATAATGTTCGAATAATACGTTTTATGGGGCGGAAATCCCGAAGCGGACATTTTTTTTAATCTACAGGGGCGCAAAAAAAATTAAAGGAGCAGGTGTAGGAGGGCGGAGATCCTTCAGAGGACATATTGCTAAATCTACGGGGGCGCAAACAGTTCGAATAATACGTTTGAGGGGAGCGGAAATCCCGTGGAGGACATATTTTGGAATCTACGGGGGCGCAAAAAAGTTAGAGGAATACGTATAGGATGGCGGAGATTCTGCAGAGGATACATTTCTAAATCCCCGGGGGGGGGGGAGGCGGTGGTGGCGCGGTCATTAAAGTTTGAACAATACGGAAATCGGAAGCGGAATTTTTCTTTTTAAATCATTACCCAGACAACCACACATCGCATAAGAATGCACGATCAAAATCGTTTACCGATCCAAGTTTCATCAGATTCGCATTGTTGTGCAAAGCTCATCAGTTTATTTATAAATTTTCCCGCACAGTAGGCTATTTTACGAGTTTATTCCAGCTTCATTTGTTGACATCGCATATTCCTGCAATCAAACTCACATGAAATCGGATTATCTGTCAAACAGAGTTTGTTATCACAAACTACATCGCAATGCATAACGAACAAACTCGCATAAAAATCGTGCACATCGCATACACTTCCGTGCAACGTCGGATAAGAAATACACTTATATCGCCTCCACTTTTGTACGTAAAAAGTGTTTTCGCGACTGGTAAGCGATGAAATTTGTGCGCATAGGCATCGCATAACAGAAAAACAATTCTATTATGCATGCATTCTGGTTGTCTGGGTAGGGAAGATCCATAAAGTACGTCACGCAAAAATTGGCGATTTTAGACCCCCCCTCCCCCCTTCGTCACACTTTTTGTATTAAACCTATGAAATTTTTGTATGAGTCGTCACGCTACTCACAACCCCCCCTCCCCCCTAGGAGCGTGACGTACTTTATGGATGGCCCCTAGTTGCGCAAAAAAAAGTTAGAGGAATACGTATTGGAGTTCGGAGGACATATTTCTAAATCTATAGGGGCTTGAAAAGTTCGAAAATTACGTTCTAGGGGAGCGGAAATCCCGTAGAGGACATATTTTGAAATCTTAGGGGCGCAAATAAATTAGAGAAATACGTATAGGAGGGCGGAGATCCTGCAGAGGACATATTTCTAAATCCACAAGGGCGCAAAAAAGTTTGGATAATACGTTTTAGGGAAGCGGGAATCCCGCAGAGGACATTTTTTTTAATCTACAGGGCGCAAAAAAAGTTAGATGAATACCTACATATAGGAGGGCGGAGATCACACAGAGGACATCTTTCTAAATCCACGGGGGCGCAAAAAAGTTTGAATAATACGTTCTAGGGTAGTGGAAATCTCGTAGAGGACATATTTTGAAATCTACGGGGGCGCAAAAAAAGTTGAAGAAATTCGTATAGGAGGGCGGAGATCCTGCAGAGGACATATTTTCATATCCCCGGGGGCGCAAAAAAGTTCGAATAACACGTTCTAGGGGTCGGAAATCCCGAAGCGGAAAATTTTCTTAAAATCCACAGGGCGCAAAAAAGTAAGAGGAATACATATAGGAGGGCGGAGATCCAGCAGAGGGCATATTTCTAAATTAATGAGGGCGCAATAATGTTCGAATAATACGTTTTATGGGGAGGAAATCCCGAAGCGGACATTTTTTTTAATCTACAGGGGCGCAAAAAAAAGTTAAAGGAACACGTATAGGAAAGCGGAGACCCAGCAGAGGACATATTTCTAAATCTACGGGGACGCAAACAGTTCGAATACAGTCAACTTTCGCTCGATGGGCTAAACTTGTAGCCCATCTAGTGAAAGACTTTCGTTATTTGGGCTAAGATTTCAGCTGTCAAATCAGCTAATACAATAGAAATTCAGAGCTGCCAACTGCGAAAAAAAAAAAAAATTGCCGTTGATGTCATAATTTAACGTCCACCTTCGTTTTAAGTGGGCTACAGCCCAACTAACGGGCGCCCAACTAAATCGTAGCCCATCTAAAGATAGCCCAACGAGTGAAATTTGACTGTTATACGTTTTAGGGGAGCGGAAATCCCGTAGAGGACATATTTTGAAATCTACGGGGGCGCAAAAAAGTTCGAATAATACGTTCTAGGGGCGGAAATCCCGAAGCTGACAATTTTTCTAAAATCTACAGGGAGCAAAAAAGTAAGAGGAATACATACAGGAGGGCAGAGATCATGCAGAGGACATATTTCTAATTCTACGGGGGCGCAAAAAAGTTTGAATAATACGTTCTCGGGGGCGGAAATCCCGAAGCGGACAATTTTTTTTTAATTCTACCAGGGCGCAAAAAAAAAAGTTAGAGGAACACTTATATGAGGGTGTTCTAAATCTACGGGGGCGCAAACAGTTCGAATAATACGTATTAGGAGAGCGGAAATCCCGTGGAGGACATATTTTGATATCTTAGGGGGCGCAAAAAAGTTAGAGGAATACGTATAGGAGGGCGGAGATCTTGCAGAGGACATATTTCTAAATCCACGGGGGCGCAAAAAAGTTTGAATAATACGTTCTAGGGAGCGAAAATCCCGTAGAGGACATATTGCTAAATCTACGGGGCGCAAAAAGTTGAAGAAATTCGTATGGGAGGGCGGAGATCCTGCAGAGGACATATTTTCATATCCGCGGGGCGCAAAAAGTTCGAATAATACGTTCTAGGGGCGGAAATCCCGAAGCCTAAAATTTTCTTAAAATCTACAGGGCGCAAAAAAGTAGGAGGAATATATATAGGAGGGCGGAGATCCAGCAGAGGGCATATTTCTAAATTAATGAGGGCGCAATAATGTTCGAATAATACGTTTTATGGGCCGAAATACCCGAAGCGGACAATTTTTTTTAATCTACAGGGGCGCAAAAAAAGTTAAAGGAACGTATAGGAGGGCGGAGATCCTTCAGAGGATATATTGCTAAATCTACGGGGGCGCAAACAGTTCGAATAATACGTTTTATGGGAGCGGAAATCCCGTAGAGGACATATTTTGAAATCTACGAGGGCGCAAAAAAGTTAGAGGAATACGTATAGGAGTGCGGAGGACATATTTCTAAATCTATGGGGGCTTGAAAAGTTCGAAAATTACGTTCTAGGGAGCGAAAATCCCGTAGAGGACATATTTTGAAATCTTAGGGGCGCAAATAAATTAGAGGAATACGTATAGGAGGGCGGAGATCCTGCAGAGGACATATTTCTAAATCCACGGGGGCGCAAAAAGGTTGGATAATACGTTTTAGGGAGCGGAAATCCCGCAGAGGACATTTTTTTAAATCTACAGGGCGCAAAAAAGTTAGATGAATACATTAGGAGAGCGGAGATCACACAGAGGACATCTTTCTAAATCCACGGGGCGCAAAAAGTTTGAATAATACGTTCTAGTGTAGTGGAAATCTCGTAGAGGACATATTTTGAAATCTACGGGGGCGAAAAAAAAGTTGAAGAAATTCGTATAGGAGGGCGGAGATCCTGCCGAGGACATATTTTCATATCCACGGGGCGCAAAAGTTCGAATAACACGTTCTAGGGGGCGGAAATCCCGAAGCGAAAAATTTTCTTAAAATCTACAGGGCGCAAAAAAGTAAAAGGAATACATATAGGAGGGCCGAGATCCAGCAGAGGGCATATTTCTAAATTAATGAGGGCGCAATAATGTTCGAATAATACGTTTTATGGAGCGGAAATCACGAAGCGGACATTTTTTTTTTAATCTACAGGGGCGCAAAAAAGTTAAAGAAACACGTATAGGAGGGCGGAGATCCTTCAGAGGACATATTTCTAAATCTACGGGGGCGCAAACAATTCGAATAATACGTTTTAGGGGAGCGGAAATCCCGTAGAGGACATATTTTGAAATCAACAGTTGCGCAAAAAAAAAGTTAGAGGAATACGTATAGGAGTTCGGAGGACATATTTCTAATTCTATGGGGGCTTGAAAAGTTCGAAAATTACGTTCTAGGGGAGCGGAAATCCCGTAAAGGACATATTTTGAAATCTTAGGGGGCGCAAATAAATTAGAGGAATACATATAGGAGGGCGGAGATCCTGCAGAGGACATATTTCTAAATCCACGGGGGCGCAAAAAGTTTGAATGATACCTTCTATGAAGGCGGAAACCCTGAAGAGGATTTGTTTTCAATCTACAGGGGCGCAAAAAAGTTGGAGAAATACGTATAAAATTCCAAAATCTACTTGGGCGCAAAAAAAAAAAGAATAATACGTTCTAGGGGATGGGAATCCCGTAGAGGACTTTTTTTTATCTAAGGAGGCGCAAATCAGTTAGAGGAATACATATAGGAGGGCGGAGATCCTACAGGGAGAACTGCCTAGGGCGTGGTGGGATTTAGCAGTGGGCTCTGCTAAAATCCCTCCCAAAAAACCACAAGTGCCCGTAAGCAGACTCTATCAAAGCGACTGTGTGCCGCTTCAAAAGCACAAGCCCAGAGAGTGCCACTGGCACATCAGGGTTGATATCAGTAAGACCCTGATTATGGCATACTGGTTGCGTGTACTGGTTTCGTATTTGGATATTGTTATATTGTGAAGTGAGGGCTGGCAGTCTGACATTCTACTCTCTTAGTAGGGTCGGGTGACACTGACTCGAAACGGCGAGTGGGCTAATGGCTAGGCTGTCTTCCGTCCCATAAAACCGTGGCGGGCCTTGTAGCACGCTGCCCAATCCTGCCATCCAGTTTTGCCTACTGGGTGGGAGTAGGCTCAGATGCCCTTTCCTGACTTGCGCTGATCTGGCTCTGAACACGCAAGTGTCAACCCTCGCATGGCCTCCCTGCTTGCCGCAAGATAACCATGGGATCACTAAAGGCAACTTCTCCAGTAGGATTCGGCGGCAGCCGCAAGGGGACCCATAAGAAATGAGTACTGAACGAAACCTATCTTTGGAGTTGGAGGTGACGGACCCCTTTGCCAAAAGGGGCCTAGCGAGGTCCCCTATTAAAGAGGGGGCAAGTGGAGTGACGGCTGCTGCTATTGGCAGCACCGAAGAGTCTCCAGCGGTGGTGGGGAGTAGCCCTGCCTGCACGCCTGACGAGCCACTACCCGGGATACGGGTGGTGGCCGAGCAACTCGATGAGATCATCGAGTTCGTAAGCGGCAGGCAGAACACCAACAAGGAGCTTAAGCAGAGCCTGTTGGTGCTCCGGCGAGCTGTTCGTGTCGCAAGACAAGAACAGGTCGCTTACATCAGGCGTGTAGCGGAAGCAGAGAGGATAGCCAAAGGTACGCAGACCAAGGCCCTCTCCTCCCCTAGCGGTGTTACTGCGGCGAATGAGGCGACCGCCCTTACGGCCAGTGAGGGCAAGAAAACGCCAAGTAAGAAGCGACCCAAACGCGCTACCATTAAGGCGAAGCGTCGCCTGGATGGTGCACCGGAGCCTGAAGGGCGTATGCCCAAGAAGGCGAAAGGCACTGAACAGGCACAAGTTGCTGAGCCACAAGCTGGCCCCAGCCAGCCATCGGTACCCGCCGAAGGGGATGCGAATCCTTGGCAACTGGTCAGTAGGGGCGGAAGTCGAACACCCTCGACCAATGAAGAAAGTGAGAGACAGAGGCGAGGCCTTGTTGGTGAAAACCGACAAGGACAAATACGCCGATGTCCTTAAATCGCTGCGAGCGGCCGATAGCCCTATCGGCCCTGGGCCAGGACGTGCGCAGCGTTAGACGTACCAAGAACGGTGAAATGATCTTGGTACTGAAGCGTGGCGCGCAATCCAGCAGGGTGGCTTACAAAAAGCTTGCCCAGGAGGTCTTGGGTGACGGCGCTCAGGTTAGGTCGTTGGGTGCGGAAGTGACCCTCCAGTGTAAGCAGCTGGATGAGGTCACGACCGCGGAAGACGTCGTCTCTGCCGTCAAAGAGCAGTGCGGCACAGAGGTTGAGCGGTCCTCTGTACGTCTAAGAGGGGGATTCTTTGGTACGCAGGTAGCCTATCTCAGACTACCGGTGGCTGACGCCAAAAAGGTCATCGAGAAAGGGAAGCTGAAGATCGGCTGGTCAGTATGCCCAGTAAGCGTGCTCCAGCCACCTTCAGTGGACAGGTGCTACCGGTGCCTTGAGTCCGGGCACAAGTCTTATGACTGCAAGGGCCCAGACCGAAGCAAGATGTGTCGTCGCTGCGGCGAGGAGGGACACAAGGCGCAGGAATGCGACAAGGCACCTAGGTGCCTTATCTGCGCCAGTAAGAACCATGCTATGGGCGGGCCTGCGTGTCCCTTCGGTGAAGCCAATCGGAAAAAGCCGTGCAAGTAACACAGCTGAACCTGAAGCACTGTGCACCTGCCCAGCAACTGCTGTGGCAGGCGGTCTCGGAGTCGAGGATCGATGTCGCCCTCCTGTCCGACCCGTACAACGTCCCTGCCGGCAACGGCAACTGGGTGGCGGACGGGTCTGGAGTCGGCAACAATTTGCACAACAGGAAGGTTCCCCGTTCAAGAGGTTGTACACTCCTCCGCGGAGGGTGTCGCGATAGCCAAGATCAACAGGGTGTTCTATTGTAGCTGCTACGCCCCAGCAAGGTGGCCAATGGAACAGTTCAACCAGATGATCGACAGGCTATCGGCCGACCTAATGAGTCGGAGCCCGTTCGTTATAGCGGGAGACTTTAATGCTTGGGCAGTGGAATGGGGCAGCCGCTGCACCAATCAGAGGGACAAGCGTTACTCGAGGCACTTGCAAAACTCGACGCAGTGCTTGTCAATGACGGAGCCAGTAGCACATTCCGTAGGAATGGGGTCGAGTCATGGATAGATGTAACGTTTGTCAGCTCTAGTCTGGTCTCGGACCTAGACTGGAGGGTAGACGAGGGCTACACCCATAGTGATCACCTAGCAATTCGCTTCAAGATCAATTATGGTGTGCAGCGTCCGAGGGCGGGGATCCCTGTCAGGTCCGTGGGTGGAAGACCACTCACTTCGACAGCTAAGTTTTCACCGCGGCCCTGGGACTGGAGGCCAACACCGACAGTCTAAGCGGGGATGCGCTGATAGCTGTCCTATCACGCGCGATGCGACGCTACTATGCCGAGGAAAGCCCTGCCAAGAAATGGCAGACGCCCGGTATACTGGTGGAGTGCCGAAATTGCAGCCCTACGATCAGCCTGCCTCAAGGCTAGACGTAGGACGCAACGAGCCCGCACCGAGGAGGAGAGAGCGGTCCGCCGGGAAGTGTTTCAAGCTGCGAGACTGGCCCTTAACAAGGCCATCAAGAGCAGCAAGAGAGCGTGCTTCGACAACCTGTGCGAGGGTGCCAATGCGAATCCGTGGGGTGACGCCTATAGGATCGTGATGGCCAAGACCAAAGGGGACTCTTCACCCCCCGAACGGTCACCGGACCGGTTGGCGAGGATTATCGAAGTACTCTTCCCGTCCCGAGCCACAAGTCCCTGGCCTCCTCCTGCGCTGCAAGGCGCTGGGAGTGTGGCCGAAATGGTGGCTCCGGTGACGAACGAAGAGTTACTCGCAGTGGCTAACACCCTTGCGATGAACAAAGCTCCAGGCCCCGATGGAGTTCCAAACAGTGCACTTAAGGCAGCGATCATAGCGAACCCGAACATGTTCAGGCTAGCTATGCAGAGATGCCTGGATGAGTGTTGTTTCCCTGAGAGATGGAAAAGGCAGAAGTTGGTACTGCTGCCGAAGGCCGGGAAGCCTCCGGGTGACCCATCGGCGTACAGACCAATTTGCCTGATCGACACGACGGGTAAACTGCTCGAGAGGATCATCCTCAACAGGCTCACCCCGTATGCAGAGGGTACGGATGGCCTGTCGAGTAACCAGTTTGGTTTTCGGAAGGGTAAGTCCACGGTGGACGCTATCAATTCAGGTGGACGCTATCAATTCAGTCCTCAAGACTGCAGAGGTAGCGATCCAACGGAAAAGGCGAGGAATTCGATACTGTGCGTTGGTGACACTGGACGTGAAGAACGCATTCAACAGCGCAAGCTGGGATGCCATCGCGCTCTCGTTACACCGGCTTAGCCTGCCGGTGGGACTGTACCGGATCTTGGAATGCTACTTCCAGAACCGTGTGCTGCTATACGAGACCGATGCCGGTCAGAAAAGTGTTCCTATTACCGCAGGAGTCCCGCAAGGGTCAATCCTGGGTCCGGTACTATGGAACCTGATGTATGACGGGGTTCTGAAGCTAAAGTTCCCTCCTGGTGTGAAGATCGTCGGCTTTGCTGACGATGTAACCCTAGAGGTCTACGGGAGTCAATCCCCGAAGTAGAGCTAACCGCAGAACACGCGATCAGCACTGTGGCGGACTGGATGAGTGCGAGAGGCCTTGAGCTCGCTCAACATAAGACGGAGGTGGTTATCGTCAGCAACCGTAAGTCGGCACAACATGCAGTTGTACACGTGGGAGACGTCGCGATCACTTCAAAGCGGAGTCTGAAGATTCTTGGGGTCATCATAGACGACAAGCTTACCTTCGGTAGCCATGTCGAATATGCGTGCAAGAAGGCTTCGACTGCTGTGGCGGCATTATCGAGGATGATGTCCAACAGCTCCAAGGTGTGCGCCAGTAGACGTAGGCTACTGGCAGGCGTTGCCGCATCTATTCTTAGGTACGGCGGCCCGTCCTGGGCAAAAGCACTGGGGGTAACCAGTTACCTGCAGAAACTGGAGAGCACCTACCGCTTGATGTGTCTCAGGGTGATATCGGCCTACCGCACGGTATCGCGCGACGCATCCTGCGTGATAGCGAGTATGATGCCAGTCGGGCTGGTCATCCGGGAGGACGAGGAGTGTTTTGACCTACGTGGCACCAGAGGAGCCCGCGAGCGTACCAGGGTGACTTCGGTTGCCAGATGGCAGCGCGAGTGGGATAACTCCTCGAAAGGTAGGTGGACCCACCGGCTGATTCCTAACATATCAAGCTGGGTGGGGAGACCCCATGGAAGGTTCACTTCCATCTGACACAATTCCTGTCAGGCCATGGCTGTTTCCGACAGTACCACCACAGGTTTGGACACGCGGAGGTCCCCGTCTGCCCTGACTGCCCAGGTGTTGACGAAACTGCAGAGCACATACTGTTCGTATGTCCTCGTTTCGACGTCGAAAGAAGAGCAATGCTAGACGTTTGCGGCCGGGACACAACTCCGGATAATCTTGTCCAAAGGATGTGTCAAGCGGTGGAGAAGTGGAACGCAGTCTCGACTGCAACCACTCAGATTGCCTGCAGCTTGCAGAGAATCTGGCGCGCCGAGCAACAATCGACAAGCATGACTAACTTATGATTGGTAAGTTAGAGCGAAAGTGCCGAACGCGAAGAAGTGTGTGAATGGTCTGCCCATGCAGAGGTAATGGCGCAGCGGGTGGCAACCGAGATCGTCACCTCGAAGCATGGCAGAAGGGTGAATGAATAGGTGTATGTATGGACTGCACACGCCGCGCTGGGAGTAGCGCAGGAATGTTGGTTCCTACGACTACTGATACCCCGTGGCGTGGCAGAGGAGTGGGGGGGAGCATCCAAGTCAGTCTCACATGGTACGAAAGGAATGAGTTGAGTCGTGTTGAGCTAGTCTCATATGGCATGAATGAGGTGAGTCAGACTCACATGGTATGTCAGAAGTGGGAACCTAAGCGAAGAGTCCCACAAGGGATGCCAGAGGGAGTGTTAGGTCGAATGACTCGAGTAGTATGTGTCAGCGCGAACTGAATGAAAGAGGTGAGCAGTCTCACATGGTACGATAAAGGTGGGCATAGAATTAGTCCCGCACGGCATGAGAAGGGTGGGCACAAAAGTTAGTCCCGCACGGCATGAGAAGGGTGGGCACACAAGTCAGACCCATAGGAGCGTTAATGTGTGTGCAAGCATGGAGCGTATGAGCATGAATCAAGGGTTTGGGTGGGCATACAAGTTAGACCCACATGGCATGAGAAGGGTGGGCACACAAGTTAGACCCGCACGGCATGACAGAGGTGCAACAGAGTATGTAGGGTGTGTTTGAGGGTGCGATAGAGCGAGCACCCAAGTCAGTCTCGCGTGGGACGAGTGCCTGTGTGAGCGATAATGAGCGAGTACGCTTAGTACTGCCGTCCCCCCAGAAGTAGTACTGCGAGGTAGTTCCTGGGGGAAACGATGGTGGAGCCCAAGGGAGTTTAGTCGGTATTACCGGTATGGTCGAGTCCGACACTCCAGTACACTTCCGTGTGGTAGTTTGGCAACTACAATGCACGTGTACTGGGTTAGTGTGTAAATGCATTCTCCCTTGTAAAAAAAAAAAAAAAAAAAAAAAAAAAAAAAAACCTACAGAGGACATATTTCAAAATCTACAGGGGCACAAAATAGAGAAATTCGTATAGGAGGGCGGAGATCCTTCAGAGTACATATTTCTAAATCCTTGGGGGCGCAAAAAAGTTTGAATGATATGTTCTAGGGGAGCGAAAATTCCGTAGAGAACATATTTTGATTTCTAAGGGCCGCAAAAATGTTAGAGAAATACGTATAGGAGGGCGGAGATCCTGTAGAGGAAATATTTCAAAATGTACGGGTGCGCAAAATAGAATGATTCGTATAGGAGGGCGGAGATCCTGCAGAGGACATATTTCTAAATGCACGGGGGCGTAAAAAAGTTCGAATAATACGTTCTAGGGTGTAAAAATCTCGAAGCGGACAATTTTCCTAAATCTACGGTGGCGCAAACAGTTCGAGTAATACGTTTTAGGGGAGCGGAAATCCCGTAGAGGACATATTTTGAAATCTAAGAGGGCTCAAGAGGAATAGGTATAGGAGGGCGGAGATACAACAGGGGACATATTTTGAAATCTAAGGGTGCCCAAAACAATTAAAGGAATACGGCGTATAGTAGGGCAGAGATAAATAAATAAAATAAATAAATAAATTCTACGGGGGCGCAAAAAAGTTCAAATAATACGTTCTTGGGGCGGGAATCCCATAGAGTACTTTTTTTAAATTTAAGGAGACTCAAAACAGTTAGAGGAATACGGGGCGCTAAAAAAGTTTGAAGTTTCTAGGGGGGGGGGGTGGAAATCTCGAAGCGGACATTTTTTTTTTCAAATCTATAGGAGCGCAAAAAAGTTAGAGGAATACATATAGGAGAGCGGAGATTCTGCAGAGGACATATTTCTAAATCTACGGGGGCGCAAACAGTTCGAAAAATACGTTTTAAGAGAGCAGAAATCTCATAGAGGACATATTTTGAAATCTACGGGGGCGCAAAAAAGGTAGAGGAATACATATAGGCGTGGAGATCCTACAGAGGACATATTTCTAAATCCACGGGGGCGAAAAAAAGTTCGAATAATACGTTCTAGGAGAGCGGAAATCCCGTTGAGGACATATTTTTAAATCTGCAGGGGCGCAAAAAAAGTTAGAGGATCACGTATGGGAGGGTGGAGATCCTGCCGAGGACATATTTCTAAATCTACAGGGGCGCTAACAGTTCGAGTAATACGTTTT